>NC_091199.1:36488812-36573812 GCF_040958095.1 Procambarus clarkii
CATGGTGTATAACAAATCACTGGCAACAGGGAACTGCCAGAAATTTGGAAAGCAGCTAACGTAGTCCCGATATACAAGAAAGGGGATAGACAGGAGGCACTGAATTACAGACCAGTGTCCCTAACCTGCATACCATGCAAGTTGATGGAGAAGATTGTGCGAAGAAAGCTAGTGGAACATCTGGAGCGAAAGAACTTTGTAACACAGCATCAACATGGATTCAGGGATGGCAGGTCCTGCCTCACAGGGTTACTTGAATTCTACGACCAGGCAACAAAAATAAGGCAAGAAAGAGAAGGGTGGGCAGACTGCATATTTTTGGATTGTCAAAAGCCTTTGACACAGTGCCACACAAGAGGCTAGTGAAAAAACTGGAGATGCAGGCTGGAGTGAAAGGGAAGGTACTCCGTTGGATACAGGAGTACCTAAGTAACAGGAGACAACGAGTCAGTGTGAGGGGTGAGGTCTCAGATTGGCGAGACGTTACGAGTGGAGTACTGCAGGGGTCAGTCCTTGGACCTATACTGTTTCTGATATATGTAAATGATCTTCCAGAGGGTATAGAATCGTTTCTCTCAATGTTTGCCGATGATGCAAAAATTATGAGGAGGATTGAAACTGAGGACGATAGTAGGAGGCTACAAGATGACCTAGACAGACTGAGTGAATGGTCCAACAAATGGCTGTTGAAGTTCAACCCGAGTAAATGCAAAGTAATGAAACTAGGTGGTGGAAATAGGAAGGCCAAACACAGGATACAGAATAGGAGATGAAGTACTTAATGAAACGAACAGAGAGAAAGATCTAGGAGTTGATATCACACCAAACCTGTCTCCTGAAGCCCACATAAAAAGAATAACGTCTGCGGCATATGCGAGGCTGGCTAACATCAGAACAGCGTTCAGGAACCTGTGTAAGGAATCATTCAGAATCTTGTACACCACATATGTAAGACCAATCCTGGAGTATGCGGCCCCAGCATGGAGCCCGTACCTTGTCAAGCACAAGACGAAGCTGGAAAAAGTCCAAAGGTATGCCACTAGACTAGTCCCAGAACTAAGAGGCATGAGTTACGAGGAAAGGCTGCGGGAAATGCACCTTACGACACTGGAAGACAGAAGAGTAAGGGGAGACATGATCACAACCTACAAAATCCTCATGGGAATCGACCGGGTAAACAAGGATAAACTATTCAACACTGGTGGGACGCGAACAAGGGGACACAGGTGGAAACTGAGTACTCACATGAGCCACAGAGACGTTAGAAGGAACTTTTTTAGTGTCAGAGTAGTTAACGGATGGAATGCATTAGGCAGTGATGTGGTGGAGGCTGACTCCATACACAGTTTTAAATGTAGATATGATAGAGCCCAGTAGGCTCAGGAATCTGTACACCAGTTGATTGACAGTTGAGAGGCGGGACCAAAGAGCCAAAGCTCAACCCCCGCAAGCACAAATAGGTGAGTACACACACACACACACACACACACACACACACACACACACACACAGACACACACAGACTAAAATGGAAAAGGTTCAAAGGTTTGCCACCAGACTAGTACCCGAGCTGAGAGGTATGAGCTACGAGGAGAGACTACGGGAATTAAACCTCACTTCGTTGGAAGACAGAAGAGTTAGGGGGGGACATGATCACCACATTCAAGATCCTCAAGTGAATTGACAGGGTTGATAAAGACAGGCTGTTTAACACAAGGGGCACACGCACTAGGGGACACAGGTGGAAACTGAGTGCCCAAATGAGCCACAGAAATATTAGAAAGAACTTTTTTAGTGTCAGAGTAGTTGACAAATGGAATGCATTAGGAAGTGATGTGGTGGAGGCTGACTCCATACACAGTTTCAAGTGTAGATATGATAGAGCCCAATAGGCTCAGGAACCTGTACACCTGTTGATTGACAGTTGAGAGGCGGGACCAAAGAGCCAGAGCTCAACCCCCGCAAGCACAACTAGGTGAGTACACACACACACACACACACACACAACACATACACATGGGGCCTCGTAGCCTGGTGGATAGCGCGCAGGACTCGTAATTCTGTGGCGCGGGTTCGATTCCCGCACGAGGCAGAAACAAATGGGCAAAGTTTCTTTCACCCTAAGTGCCCCTGTTACCTAGCAGTAAATAGGTACCTGGGAGTTAGTCAGCTGTCACGGGCTGCTTCCTGGGGTGTGTGGTGTGGGAAAAAAAAAAAAAAAAAAATAGTAGTAGTTAGTAAACAGTTGATTGACAGTTGAGAGGCGGGCTGAAAGAGCAAAGCTCAACCCCCGCAAAAACACAACTAGTAAACACACAACTAGTAAACACACTCACACACACACACACACATACACACACACACACAGGATAAGGCAGGACAGAGAAGGCTGGGCAGACTGCATATTTCTTGACTGCCAAAAGGCCTTTGATACAGTACCGCACATGAGACTGCTATACAAACTTGAGAGGCAGGCAGGAGTAAGCGGAAAGGCCCTTTCATGGGTGAAGAACTACCTAACAAGAAGGAGCCAGAGGGTAATGGTAAAGGGCGAGAAGTCGAACTGGCGAACAGTAACAAGTGGAGTACCTCAAGGATCGGTGCTGGGACCAATCCTCTTTCTAATTTACGTAAATGATATGTTTACAGGAGTGGAATCATACATGTCAATGTTTGCGGATGACACAAAATTAATGAGAAGAGTTGTGACAGACGAGGATTGTAGGATCCTCCAAGAGGACTTAAACAGGTTGCAGAGATGGTCAGGGAAATGGCTACTGGCGTTTAACACCAGTAAATGTAAAGTTATGGAAATGGGATCAGGTGATAGAAGACCAAAAGGACAGTACACAATGAAGGGGAACTGCCTACCTGTAACGATTCGAGAAAGAGACCTGGGAGTGGATGTGACACCTAACCTAACTCCTGAGGCACATATAAATAAGATAACGACAGCAGCGTACTCTACACTGGCGAAAATTAGAACTTCATTCAGAAACCTAAATGAGGAGGCTTTTAGGGCGCTTTACACTGCCTACGTGAGACCCGTCTTAGAGTATACCGCGCCATCATGGAGCCCCCACCTGAAGAAACACATAAGGAAACTGTAGAAGGTTCAGAGGTTTGCGACGAGGCTTGTCCCAGAGTTACGAGGGGTGGGATATGAAGAGCGTCTGAAGGAACTGAACCTTACGACACTAGAGAAAAGAAGGGAGAGAGAAGATATGATAGGGACATATAAAATACTCGGGGGAATTGACTAAGTGGAAATAGATGAAATGTTCACACGTAATAATAACAGAACGAGGGAACATGGGTGGAAACTGGAAACTCAGATGAGTCACAGAGATGTTAGGAAGTTTTCTTTCTGCGTGAGAGTAGTGGAAAAATGGAGTGCATTTGGGGAACAGATTGTGGAAGAAAACTCTATTCATACTTTTAAAATTAGGTATGATAGGGAAATGGGACAGGAGTCATTGCTGTAAACAACCAATAGCTGGAAAGGCGGGATCCAAGAGTCAATGCTCGATCCTGCAAGCACAAATAGGTGAGTACAAAATCTGAGAAGGACAGAAAGAGTCAGCTTCAGGGTGATGTACTCGAACATAGATGGGATCACAGCAAAGCAAGTGAACTACGGAAAAGAACACAAGAAGTGAACCCAGATGTAATCGGACTCACAGAAACAAAACTCTCAGGTATCATAACGAATGCAGTGTTTCCCCAGAACTACACTGTAATAAGGAAAGAGAGGGAAGGACGGGGAAGAGGTGGAGTGGCCCTACTAATGAGAAAGGAATGGAGCTTCAAGGAGATGGTCATCCCGGGCTGCAATGGTTTCAGAGACTACGTAACAGGCACCATAACATTGGGAGGATCAAAAGTAGTAGTAGTAGTTATATATAACCCTCCACCAAATAACAGAAGACCAAGGCAAGAAAATTACAACAACAACATGGCAGTTAACACTATAATTGAGAAGGCAAGCCTCTACTGCCTGTAGAAATAGATCCCATCTGCTCATCATAGAAGACTTCAATCACGGAAAGATATACTGGGAGAACAAGGAACCGCATGGAGGAGAGGATACATGGAGAGCCAAACTAATGGAGGTGGCGACAAGAAACTATCTAAGCCAACATGTCAGGGAACCCACTAGATGAGAGGAAACGATGAACCAGCGAGACTCGACCTAGTCTTCACTCTGATCGACTCCGACATAAGGAAAATCGGCTATGAGGCCCCAGTAGGAATGAGCGACCACAGTGTACTGGCGTTTGAGTATCTGGTTGAAGAAGGGTTATTGAACTCGAGGAGGGGTACTGAAAACAAAAAATTGGCATTCCAAAAGGGAAACTATGAGGTGTTAAGAAAATTCCTAACAGATATAACATGGGAAACAGAGCTAGGGGAAAAGACGGCCGTAGACATGATGGACTTCATCACGCACAAGTGCAAGGAAGCAGCAAACAAGTTTGTCCCAGTCCAAAAGGAAAGCAATGAAATGAAGATGAGAAGCCCATGATGTAATCAGAGATGTGGGCTAGCTAAACAGCAAAGTAATAGGGCATGGAGAAACTATAGGAATAACAGGACACTTGAGAGCAGAGAAAGATACCAGAGTGCCAGGAATGAATATGTCAGGATGAGAAGAGAGGCAGAAAGACAATACGAAAATGACATCGCTAGCAAGGCAAAGACTCAACCCAAGTTGCTGCATAGTAACATCTGGAGAAAAACAACAGTAAAGGAACAGGTAATGAATATAAGGATAGAGGCAGATTGATTCACTACAAACGACATGGAAGTGTGTGAGGAACTGAATAAGAAGTTCCAGGTCTTCACCGAAGAGCAAGGAGAGATTCCAGAGATAAAAGAGGGAATAGTTAACCTGGAACCACTGGAAGAGTTTGAGATTACCAGTGGGGAAGTAAAGAAGTGTTTACTAGAGTTGCATGTGACAAAGGCTATAGGCCCAGATGGAATCTCCCCTTGGATACTAAGGTAAGGAGCAGAAGCACTGTGCCTGCCACTCTCCATAGTGTATAACAAATCACTGGAAACAGGGGAACTGCCAGAAATTTGGAAGGCAGCTTATGTAGTTCCAATATACAGGAAAGGGGATAGGCCGGCGGCACTGAACTACAGGCCAGTGTACCTAACCTGCATACCATGCAAGCTGATGGGAGAATATTGTGCGAAGAAAGCTAGTGGAACATCTGGAGCGAAAGAACTTTGTAACACAGCATCAACATGGGTTCAGGGATGGCAAGTCCTGCCTCATAGGGCTAATTGAATTCTACGACCAGGCAACAAAAATCAGGCAAGAAAGAGAGGGCTGGGCATGACTGCATATTTTTGGATTGTCAAAAAGCCTTTGATACAGTACCACATAAGAGGCTAGTGAGAAAGCTGGAGATGCAGGCTGGAGTGAAAGGGAAGGTACTTCGTTGGACACGGGAGTACGTAAGTAACAGAAGACAAAGAGTCACTGTGAAGGGTGAGGTCTCAGATTGGCGTGACGTCACAAGTGGAGTCCCGTAGGGGTCAGTCCTTGGACCAATACTGTTTCTGATATATGTAAATGATCTCCCAGAGGGTATAGAATCGTTTCTCTCAATGTTTGCTGATGATGCAAAAATTATAGGGAGGATTGAAACAGAGGATGATAGTAGAAGGCTACAGGATGACCTAGACAAACTGAATGAATGGTCCAACAAATGGCTGTTAAAGTTTAACCCGAGCAAATGCAAAGTAATGAAACTAGGCGGTAGAAACAGGAGGCAAGACACAAGATACAGAATAGGAGATGAAGTACTTAATGAAACGGAAAGAGAGAAAGATCTAGGAATTGATATCACACCAAACCTATCTCCTGAAGCCCACATCAAAAGAATTACGTCTGCGGCATAAGCAAGGCAGGCTAACATTAGAACAGCCTTCAGGAACCTGTGTAAGGAATCGTTTAGAATCTTGTACACCACATACGTAAGACCAATCCTGGAGTATGCGGCCCTAGCATGGAGTCCGCACCTTGTCAAGCACAAGACGAAGATGGAAAAATTTCAGAGGTATGCCACTAGACTGGTCCCAGAACTAAGAGGCATGAGTTACGAGGAAAGACTGCGGGAAATACACCTTACGACACTAGAAGACAGAAGAGTGAGGGGAGATATGATCACTACCTACAAGATCCTCAGGAGAATTGACAGGGTAGACAAGGATAATCTATTCAACACTGGCGATACGCGAACAAGGGGACATAGGTGGAAACTGAGTACCCAAATGAGAAACATGGACGTTAGAAAGAACTTTTTCAGTGTCAGAATAGTTAACAGGTGGAATGCATTAGGCAGAGATGTGGTGGAGGCTGACTCCATACACAGTTTTAAATGTAGATATAATTGAGCCCAATAGGCTCAGGAATCTGTACACCAGTTGATTGACAGTTGAGAGATTGGCCCAAAGAGCCAAAGCTCAACCCCCGCATGCACAATTAGGTGAGTACACACACACACAGGGACTCTCTCTCCCTCTCCCACTCCCTCTCTCCCACTCTCTCTCTCTCTCCCACTCTCTCTCTCTCTCCCACTCTCTCTCTCTCCCACTCTCTCTGCCTCTCTCTCCCCCCCCCTCTCTCTCTCTCTCTCTCCTCTCTCTCTCTCTCTCTCTCTCTCTCTCTCTCTCTCTCTCTCTCTCTCTCTCTCTCTCTCTCTCTCTCTCTCTCTCTCTCTCTCTCTCTCTCTCTCTCTCTCTCTCTCTCTCTCTCTCCCTCTCTTTCCTTCCCCCTCCCTCTCTGCCCACACACACACACACACACACACACACATACACACACACACACACACACACACACACACATCCACACACACACACACATACACACACACACACACACACACACACACACACACACACACACACACACACACACACACACCACACACACACACACACACACACACACACACACACACACACACACACACACATACACACACACACACACACCTCCCCCCCCTCTCTCCCTCACCCGCTCTCTCCCTCTCCATCTCTCTCCCTCTCCTCTCTCTCCCTCTCTCTCTCCCTCCCGCCTCCCTCTCCTCTCTCTCCCTCTCTCTCTCCCTCCCGCCTCCCTCTCCATCTCCGCCTCTTCTACTTTCTTCTCACTTCAGTGGAAGGGTCGGATCGCCCCCACCCACCCATTTATATCTCCCTTTATCACTCCCTTTCTCTCTCTCTCTCTCTCTCTTCCTCTCTCTCTCTCTCCCTCCCCCATCCCGCTCTGCCCTCCTGACAAATCCTATTACGGCACAACTATAGGAACAGGGGCAAGCATGGCAGCCAGAGGTACCAGGGGAACAGGGAAGGGCCATGATGACGAAATGAAAGAAATGGTCGCCCAGTTTCTGGAGGACATCAAGAGTGAGATGCAAGAAATGATGCGGGAAATGAAGAAAGAAATAAGCAACCTGAAAAGAGAGCTGACAGCAGCAAAGAAGGAGATTAGAGCCCTCAAAGAGAATGGTATCGAGGCTGAGACTCAGAAAACCATCCAGGGAGAAGGTGGTAATAGTTTTTTGGATGAGAATGCCACAATAAAAGTAACATTTGCGGAAATACTAAAAAAACCTGAAGTAATGACTGCAGTGATGGAGGTGGCCATGAAAGCAGCCACCTCACAGGAGGCGGAACGCTCCACTAGCCAACTGCTGAAAAGGAACAGATCAGTGGTTGCTGTGGGTATTAAAGAGCAGGAAGTCTCTAATAGGACAGAGTGGAATGAATAGGACAAAGCAGCAGTGAATGAAGTACTAAAGGCACTAGACATGGAAGGGGCTGAGCAAAGCAATGAGAAGGTTTTCAGGCTAGGTTGGTACAACAAAGACCGAGACCAAATGATAAAGATAGTGTTTGCAAATGAGAGCATAAAGGAGAAGATCCTATCAAGGAAGAGCTCCCTAAAAAACGTGGGAAAATTAAAAAATGTATTCCTCCAGAGAGACATGACAAGGGAGGAGAGAGCCGTGGCGGCAGAAGCAAGGAAGAGGCGAAGGGCGAGAGGGGAAAACCAGGAAGTCACAGCTCCCAACACAACACCCCCAGAGGCGAGGGGGGAACCCACAACCAGCTACCCAGTAATACCAGAAGGGAGGACAACCCCGCCACCCTCCTCTGCATAGAAAACCCCCCTACCCCAAACCCTCCCTGCCCCAACTCAAATGATCAGCCAAACCTCCCTCCCCCCACATCCAATCCCCACCCTTCTACCCCTCCCCTCCTCCCGAGTCCTCCCTCCCCCCCTTTCCTTCCCGTCCTCCCTCCCCCCCTTTCCTTCCCGTCCTCCCTCCCTTTTCACCCCATACCCTCCCTGGCCCTCCCCCTTCAATTGATCCCCGCCCCTCATCCCAGTATCCTCTGAGACCCTGTTATCCACCTCACAGGTCCTCACACCCATGGAACAGCCTCCCCCACCAGCAGAACACTCACCAAGGAGGCGATTTGAGAAGGGACAGAAGAAAGTGAGCCACAAAGCAATGTACACTAACATAGATGGAATTACAAATATAGCAAATGAGCTTGGAGAACGGGTACTAGAGGAAAACCCAGACATAATAGCCCTCACAGAAACAAAACTCACGAAAACGATAACAAACGCAGTGTTCCCAGAGGACTATTATGTTATGAGGAAAGAGAGGGAAGGAAGAGGTGGGGGTGGTGTAGCTCTGCTAGTAAGAAAAGGCTGGGATTTTGAGGAGATGGATATTCAGGGATGTAAAGGTTTCAGTGACTACATAGCAGGTACCATAACAAACGGAGGGAAAAAAATTATCGTCGTAGTCATATATAATCCACCACCAAATGACAGAAGACCTAGACAGGAATATGATAGAAACAACATGGCCACTATTAACATAATAGAAAGAGCAGCTTCTGTTGCTAGCAGGAATGGATCTGGACTACTAATTATGGGAGACTTCAACCATGGAAAGATAGATTGGAAGAATAGAGACCCGCATGGAGGACCAGAAACATGGAGAGCTAAGCTGCTGGACGTGGCAACAAGAAACTTTCTAAGCCAGCACATCAAAGAACCAACAAGAATGAGAGGATAAGATGAACCAGCAATGCTTGATTTGATATTTACCCTAAATGAGTGGGATATAAGGGAAGTTAAGATGGAAGCGCCCTTGGGAATGAGTGACCACAGTGTATTGAACTTTGAGTACCTGGTAGAGCTAAGACTTATCTCCCCCAAAAAAGAACTAGGAATCAAAAGGCTGGCATACTGAAAGGGGAATTATGAACAGATGAACAGTTTCCTAAGTGAAATACCTTGGAACACAGACCTCAGAGATAAGTCTGTACAGGGTATGATGGACTATGTTACCCAAAAGTGTCAGGAGGCAGTAAACAGGTTCATCCCGGCCCAAAGGGAAAAATCCGAGAAGCAACAGAAGAATCAATGGTATAATAGGGCATGTTTGGAAGCGAAGAAACTGAACAAAATGGCGAAGAGGAACTTCCGGAATAACAGAACACCAGAAAGCAGAGAGAGATACCAGAGAACCAGGAATGAGTGCGTCAGGGTGAGAAGAGAAGCAGAGAAAAGTTTTGAAAATGTTATAGCAAACAAAGCCAAGACCGAACCAAAGCTACTCCACAGTCACATCAGAAGGAAAACAACAGTGAAAGAACAGGTATTGAAACTTCGAACAGGCGAGGACAGGTATACAGAGAATGACAGAGAGGTGTGTGAAGAACTCAACAAGAGGTTCCAGGAGGTCTTCACAATAGAACAAGGTGAGGTCACTGTGCTAGGAGAAAGGGAGGTAAACCAGGCGGCCTTGGAAGAGTTCGAAATTACGAGAGAGGAGGTCAAGAGACACCTGCTGGATCTGGATGTTAGAAAGGCTGTTGGTCCAGATGGGATATCACCATGGATACTGAAAGAGTGTGCAGAGACACTTTGCTTGCCACTCTCCATAGTGTATAGTAAGTCACTGGAGACGGGAGACCTACAAGAAATATGGAAGATGGCGAATGTGGTCCCAATATACAAAAAGGGCGACAGGCAAGAGGCACTGAACTACAGGCCAGTGTCCTTGACTTGTATACCATGCAAGGTGATGGAGAAGATCGTGAGAAAAAACCTGGTAACACATCTGGAGAGAAGGGACTTCGTGACAAATCACCAACATGGGTTCAGGGAGGGTAAATCTTGCCTTACAGGCTTGATAGAATTCTACGATCAGGTGACAAACATTAAGCAAGAAAGAGAGGGCTAGGCGGACTGCATTTTCTTGGATTGTCGGAAAGCCTTTGACACAGTACCGCATAAGAGGCTGGCACATAAGCTGGAGAGACAGGTAGGTGTAGCTGGTAAGGTGCTCCAGTGGATAAGGGAGTACCTAAGCAATAGGAAGCAGAGAGTTACGGTGAGGGGGTGAGACCTTCGATTGGCGTGAAGTCACCAGTGGAGTCCCACAGGGCTCTGTTCTCGGTCCTATCTTGTTTCTGATATATGTAAATGATCTCCCGGAGGGTATCGATTCATTTCTCTCAATGTTTGCGGACGATGCTAAAATTATGAGAAGGATTAAAACAGAAGAAGACTGTTTGAGGCTTCACGAAGACCTAGACAAGCTGAAGGAATGGTCTAACAAATGATTGTTAGAGTTTATCCCAACCAAATGTAATGTAATGAAGATAGGTTTAGGGAGCAGGAGGCCAGATACAAGATATCATCTGGGAGAGGAAATTCTTCAGGAGTCAGAGAAGGAAAAAGACTTGGGGGTTGATATCACGCCAGACCTGTCTCCTGCAGCACATATCAAGCGGATAACATAAGCGGCACATGCCAGGCTGGCCAACATACGAACGGCATTCAGAAACTTGTGTAAAGAATCCTTCAGAACTTTGTATACCACATATGTCAGGCCAATCCTGGAGTATGCAGCCAAAGCATGGAGTCCATATGTAGTCAAGGATAAGACTAAACTGGAAAAGGTTCAAAGGTTTGCCACCAGACTAGTACCCGAGCTGAGAGGTATGAGCTATGAGGAGAGACTACGGGAATTAAACCTCACTTCGCTGGAAGACAGAGGAGTAAGGGGGGACATGATCACCACATTCAAGATTCTGAAGGGAATTGATAGGGTAGATAAAGACAGTCTATTTAAGACAAGGGGAACACGCACAAGGCCTTGGAAGAGTTCGAAATTGCCCAAGATTTGGGCAAATTTGGTCTCCCATGACAAATGGAATGCATTAGGGGGTGATGTGGTGGAGGCTGACTCCATACACAGTTTCAAGTGTAGATGTGATAGAGCCCAATAGGCTCAGGAATCTGTACACCTGTTGATTGACGGTTGAGAGGCGGGACCAAAGAGCCAGAGCTCAACCCCCGCAAACACAACTAGGTGAGTACACACACACACACACACACACACACACACACACACACACACACACACACACACACACACACACACACACACACACACACACACACACACACACACACACACACACACACACACATCGAAGGGCATTGGTGGCTGAGTGGACAGCACCCTGGACACGTAATGTCGCTTTTTTCACAATTATACCCATGTTACCTAGCAGTAAATAGGTGCCCGGGAGTTAGACAGCTGTTATGGGCTACTTCCTGAGTGTGTGTGTGTGTGTGTGTGTGTGTGTGTTAAAAAAATAGTAGTAGTTAGTGACAGTTGAGAGGCAGGCCAAAAGAGCAGAGCTCAACCCCCAAAAGGACAACTTGGTGAATGCAACTAGGTGACTACACACACACACACACACACACGTCCCCTGGTTGAGAGGCGGGACCAAAGAGCCAGAGCTCAAACCCCACAAGCACAAATAGGTGAGTACAATTTGGTGAGTACACAAACATATCCATACATCTACGGATTACATTTATTTGGACTGTCGGAAAGCCTTTGACACAGTACCCCATATAAGGCTGATGCATAAGTTGGAAAAACAGGCAGGAGTAACTGGCAGGGCGCTCCAGTGGATAAGGGAGAATCTAAGCAATAGGAAACAGAGAGTTACAGTGAGGGGTGAGACCTCAAATTGGCGTGAAGTCACCAGTGGAGTCCTACAGGGTTCTGTAGGGCTCAAAATGATCTCCCAGAGGGTATAGACTCATTCCTCTCAATGTTTGCTGACGACGCCAAACTTATGAGAAGGATTAAGACAGAGGAGGACAGCTTGACGCTTCAGGAAGACCTGGACAAGCTGCAGGAATAGTCGAACAAATGCTTGTTAGAGTTAAACCCACGCAAATGTAATGTAATGAAGATAGGTGTAGGGAGCAGGAGACCAGATACAAGGTATAGTTTGGGAGATGAAATCCTGCAAGAGTCAGAGAGAGAGAAAGACCTGGGGGTTGATATCACGCCAGACATGTCCCCTGAAGCTCATATCAGGAGGATAACATGAGCGGCATATGCCAGGTTGGCTAACATGAGAACGGCCTTTAGAAACTTGTGTAAAGAATCTCTCAAAACATTATATAACACATATGTCAGACCAATCCTGGAGTATGCGGCTCCAGCATGGAGTCCATATCTAGTCAAGAATAAGACTAAACTGGAAAAGGTTCAATGGTTTGCCACCAGACTAGAACCAGAACTGAGGGGTATGAGCTTCGAGGAGAGACTACGGGATTTAACATCATGTCACTGGGAGACAGAAGAGTTAGAGGGGACCTGATCACCACATACAAGATTCTCAGAGGAATTGATAGGGTAGATAAAGACAGACTTTTTAACACAAGGGGCACACGCACTAGGGGACACAGGTGGAAATTGAGTGCCCAAATGAGCCATAGAGACGTTAGAAAGAATTTTTCAGTGTCAGAGTAGTAGACAAATGGAATGCATTAGGAAGGGATGTGGTGGAGGCTGACTCCATACACAGCTTCAAGTGTAGATATGATAGAGCCCAATAGGTTCAGGAACCTGTACACCTGTTGATTGACGGTTGAGAGGCGGGACCAAAGAGCCAGAGCTCAAACCCTACAAGCAAAATTAGGTAAGTACAGTTATGTAAGTACACGCACACACATCAGGAGAAGGGCCTAATAGCTGAGTGGAC
Organism: Procambarus clarkii; assembly: GCF_040958095.1. NCBI lineage: Eukaryota > Metazoa > Arthropoda > Malacostraca > Decapoda > Cambaridae > Procambarus > Procambarus clarkii. Next base: position 36,501,935 of record NC_091199.1, read on the forward strand.
AGCGCTCTGTACTCGTAATCCAAGGGTCCGGGTTCGATCCCTGGTGATAGCAGAAATAAAATGGTAATTATCTTTCACCCTGATGCGCCTGTTATCCAGCAGTACATAGGTACCTGGGAGTTAGATAGCTGTTACAGGCTGCTTCCTGGGGGTATGTGTGTGTGTGCGGGGAAAAAATAGTTGGTAGTTATTAACAGTTGATTGATTGAGAGTTGAGAGGCAGACCGAAAGAGCAGAGCACATCCCCCACAAACACAACTATGTTGAATACATTCACAAAAAACACACACACATATTTGATGTTAAAAAGACGTCTTAATATAAATAGTTACAGACTCACCTCTCTGAGACCCAATAAAAACGTCAAACAACGTTTTATGTTTGCTGGGAAGATATTGATTGTTGGCCTAGCACGACCTTGACGGATGACCAGGTACGACCTCAATGATTGAACTGGCGCAAACTTGATGACTGACCTGGCATGACACTGATTGTTGGCCTAGCACGACCTTGATGGATGACCAGGTACGACCTCAATGATTGAACTGGCGCAAACTTGATGACTGACCTGGCATGATACTGATTGTTGACCTAGCACGACCTTGACGGATGACCAGGTACGACCTCAATGATTGAACTGGCGCAAACTTGATGACTGACCTGGCATGACACTGATTGTTGGCCTAGCACGACCTTGATGGATGACCTGGATGGATGACTTGGCATGACCTGCATTGTATACCTGGCATGACCTGAACTGTCGACCTGACACGGCCTGTACTGTCGACCTGACACGGCCTGTACTGTCAACCTGACACGGCCTGTACTGTCGACCTGACACGGCCTGTACTGTCGACCTGACACGGCCTGTACTGTCGACCTGACACGGCCTGTACTGTCAACCTGACACGGCCTGTACTGTCAACCTGACACGGCCTGTACTGTCGACCTAACACGGCCTGTACTGTCGACCTGACACGGCCTGTACTGTCGACCTGACACGGCCTATACTGTCAACCTGACACGGCCTGTACTGTCGACCTGACACGGCCTGTACTGTCGACCTGACACGGCCTGTACTGTCGACCTGACACGGCCTGTACTGTCAACCTGACACGGCCTGTACTGTCAACCTGACACGGCCTGTACTGTCGACCTGACACGGCCTGTACTGTCGACCTGACACGGCCTGTACTGTCAACCTGACACGGCCTGTACTGTCGACCTGACACGGCCTGTACTGTCGACCTGACACGGCCTGTACTGTCGACCTGACACGGCCTGTACTGTCAACCTGACACGGCCTGTACTGTCAACCTGACACGGCCTGTACTGTCGACCTGACACGGCCTGTACTGTCGACCTGACACGGCCTGTACTGTCGACCTGACACGGCCTGTACTGTCAACCTGACACGGCCTGTACTGTCAACCTGACACGGCCTGTACTGTCGACCTGACACGGCCTGTACTGTCGACCTGACACGGCCTGTACTGTCAACCTGACACGGCCTATACTGTCGACCTGACACGGCCTGTACTGTCGACCTGACACGGCCTATACTATCGACCTAACATGACCTGGATTGTCGACCTGCATGGTTGATCTCACTAAACATGGATGGTTGACCTGGCCCGACCTGGATAGTTAACCTGGCACAACCTGGATAATTAACTTGGCACGACCTGGATGGTTAACCTGGTATTGTTTGGATGATATACTATTACCTGTCAGGTTTGATGAAGTAGACGCCATCCAGCCTCTCTCCCCGGCGGTACAGGTCAGCACAGTCCTTGGGCGTTGTCTCCCTGCCAATATTAGACCATTGTAATGTTTCCTTCAATTGATGTTCATTGTTTCAACTGTAGAAAAAATTGGCTCCAGTTATTTCATATTCAAATTAGAACGAAAATATATATATATATATATATATATATATATATATATATATATATATATATATATATATATATATATATATATATATATATATATATATATATATATATATATATATATATATATATATATATATATATATATATATATATATATGCGAACAAGCCTGAATGGTCCCCAGGACTATATGCGAATGAAAACTCACACCCCAGAAGTGACTCGAACCCATACTCCCAGAAGCAACGCAACTGGTAACTACAGGGCGCCTTAATCCGCTTGATCGCGAGTTAGGAGGGGAAAACATTCCCCTCCTAACCATTCATATATATATATATATATATATGTCGTACCTAGTAGCCAGAACTCACTTCTCAGCCTACTATTCAAGGCCCGATTTGCCTAATAAGCCAAGTTTTCCTGAATTAATATATTTACTATATTTTTTTTCTTATGAAATGATAAAGCAACCCTTTTCTCTATGTATGAGGTCAATTTTTTTTTATTGGAGTTAAAATTAACGTAGATATATGACCGAACCTAACCAACCCTACCTAACCTAACCTAACCTATATTTATAGGTAAGGTTAGGTTAGGTAGCCAAAAAAAGCTAAGTTAGGTTAGGTTAGGTAGGTTAGGTAGACGAAAAAACATTAATTCATGAAAACTTGGCTTATTAGGCAAATCGGGCCTTGAATAGTAGGCCGAGAAGTGCGTTCTGGCTATTAGGTACGACATATATATATATATATATATATATATATATATATATGTCGTACCTAATAGCCAGAACGCACTTCTCAGCCTACTATGCAAGGCCCGATTTGCCTAATAAGCCAAGTTTTCATGAATTAATGTTTTTTAGACTACCTAACCTACCTAACCTAACCTAACCTACCTTTTTCGGCAACCTAACCCAACCTAACCTATGAAGATAGGTTAGGTTAGGTTAGGTAGGGTTGGTTAGGTTCGGTCATATATCAACGTTAATTTTAACTACAATAAAAAAAAATTGACCTCATACATAATGAAATGGGTAGCTTTATCATTTCATAAGAAAAAAATTAGAAAAAATATATTAATTCAGGAAAACTTGGCTTATTAGGCAAATCGGGCCTTGAATAGTAGGCCAAAAAGTGAGTTCTGGCTACTAGGTACGACATATATATATATATATATATATATATATATATATATATATATATATATATATATATATATATATATATATATTATATATATATGCAATTGACGATCACAAAACACTGATCATTTTATGATCAGAGAAATATGAAAGGAGGTAAACGTTTCGGCTTGTTAAAGCTGGCTAAAGGCTTTAACAAGCCGAAACATTCACCTCCTTTTTTCATATTTCTCTGTGGATTTTCCACACACACACACATATATATATATATATATATATATATATATATATATATATATATATATATATATATATATATATATATATATATATATATATATATATATATATATATATATATATATATATATATATATACACTAGCTGTACCCGGCCATGCGTTGCTGTGGCTCAGCAATGCATGTGCGTTGCTGAGCCACACCAACCTTCCCCTGTCTCCCAGTCCACTCCCACCATTCCACCCACCCCGTTCCATTGTCCTCCCCATCAATACCCCCCCCCCCCTCCCCCATCCCTTTGACCTCCCTACCATCTCCCATGCGAGCATCCCATCGTCCTCCTAACCATTCCCCACTCCACCGTCCCCTCCCTCTCCCCCACCATCTCCCACTCTCCCGTCCTCTTGTCCTCCCTACCATTCTCCACTCCCCGTCCCCTTATCCTTTCCACCATCCCTCACTCCTCTGTCCACTTGTCCTCCCCCACCATTCCCCACTCCCATCCCCTCATCTTCCCTACCATTCCCCAGTCTCTCGTCCGAGGCATTCTCAAATGATCTGATGTTCCCATCAGAAAATTGGGAACATCAAATGATCTGATGTTCCCATCTCTAAAATATAGCAAAAACACTTAAAAAACGAAAAGAAAAACAATGAAAAAATTCAAAACAAACTATTCTCAGGAAATTAACAGTACGGTAAACAACACAGCTCAATTCCAATTCAATGTCACTCACTATAATTAAATCAAAATGAAAATGAATCGAAATCTATACAAATTCCATTTATCAATGAAATGTGAAACAGTGAAATAGAATTGTAACATATTTATTATAGCAGTGTGTTGCTCCTACGTGCAACAGATGGCGCTGTTTAAAAAAAAACATGTTTTTACCTGTCACAGGTGTGGCATCTATTCGTATACTCACAAAATGAACGGTATGGTAAACAACACAGCCCAATTCCAACACAATGTCACACAAAATAATTTAATCAAAATGAAAATAAATTGAAATCTATGAAAATTCAATTTGTCAATGGAATCAGAAACATTGAAATTGAATTGTAAAATATTTAGTATAGCGGGTGTTGCTCTTACGTGCAACAGATGGCGCTATGTCTTAAAATAAGAATGTTTTTACCTGTCAAAGATGTGGCATTTCTACTTATACTTACGAAATGAACGGTATGGTAAGCAACGCAACTCAATTCCAACAAAATGTCAAACAAAATAATTTTATCAAGATGAAAATAAATCGAAATCTATGAAAATTCAATTTGTCAAAGCAATCAGAAACATTGAAATGGAATCGTAACATAGTTTGCATAACAAGTGTTGCTATTAAATGCAACAGATGGTGCTGTTTTTTTAAAGCATGTTTTAAATGTTACAGGTGTGACATCTAGATAGAATGTATATAAAATCATTCATGTATTCGAATAGAACGTCCAACAGAGGGAGCTATTTAAAAAAAAAAATGTATTTTCCTGTCACAGGTGAGGCATGTATGAAGTAGGTATAGAAAAACAGGCGCCTATTCGAATGCAACGTTGTGTCAAAATTACAAAGCAATCGGTAAAAAGGTTTCAAAGATTTCCCACACATGAAAAATACATGAAAAAACAGTTTAAAAAATAACATGTTTTTCTCCGTCACAGACGTGACATATATATAGTATGCATATAAAACTTGGCCGGATGCAAATGGAACATTCTGAGAAAATTTCAAAGCAATCGGTGAAGAACTTTCGGAGATTATCGATTTTGAACAAACGAACATTTCCATTTATGTATATATATATATATTATTAAATATGACCGAAAAAGTAAGATTAATAATTCTAACACGAATTTTCTCAATCTTTCGTACATTTCTTTTCACTGTTGGAGGTAAATCAAAAATCAATTCTCCAAAATTCATTTTTATTTCTAGTCTGACGCGACACGAGCGCGTTTCGTAAAACTTATTACATTTTCAAAGACTTTAGTTTACACATACACAACTGAATAGAACTTACACATCTTCGATTTGTTTATATCTACATTTGAGTGAGGTGGATGGGGTGAGGTGGTATTAATAGGGTATTAAATTCATAAACACAAGACAGAACACGAAACAATGGGTATTGAATGGAAGTGATTGTAGAAAGCCTATTGGTCCATATTTCTTGATGCTTCTATATTAGAGCGGAGCCTTGAGGTGGGTAGAATATAGTTGTGCATTAATTGGCTGTTGATTGCTGGTGTTGACTTCTTAATGTGTAGTGCCTCGCAGACGTCAAGCCGCCTGCTATCGCTGTATCTATCGATGATTTCTGTGTTGTTTACTAGGATTTCTCTGGCGATGGTTTGGTTGTGGGAAGAGAATATATGTTCCTTAATGGAGCCCTGTTGCTTATGCATCGTTAAACACCTAGAAAGAGATGTTGTTGTCTTGCCTATATACTGGATTTTTTGGAGCTTACAGTCCCCAAGAGAACAAATCGAAGATGTGTAAGTTCTATTCAGTTGTGTATGTGTAAACTAAAGTCTTTGAAAATGTAAAAAGTTTTACGAAACGCGCTCAAGTGTCGCATCAGACTAGAAATAAAAATGAATTTTGGAGAATTGATTTTTGAATTACCACCAACAGTGAAAAGAAACGTACGAAAGTTCGAGAAAATTCGTGTTAGAATTATTAATCTTACTTTTTCGGTCATATTTAATAATATATGTCTACAGGAAAGACTGCTACCAAAATATACTAATATTAAAACGCACGACCCAGCAGCAAGGAATCAAGCCTTCAGGATAAAATATCGCCAGGATCTGATTCGTGATCAGATACACAAGGCAGAAAATGAAATCAAAGACAACAAAACGCAACTACTTCATGCTACAAACGAATGGAGAAATAGCAACATCGACGAAAGTCTCCGTACCCGCATTGAACAACACCTCGACATCCTCACAGACCGACATCACCTCAGCACTGAAACAAGGATTATCAAGAAACTAACAACGTTATATGGAGGACCTATGGCAATTCCACGACCAAGAGATGGCTTCCTGAACCTTGCAGGAATTAACCTCACTGAGGACCAAGTCACTCTCCTAAATTTGGATATAAACTGTCATGTTATGTCCAGACCGAGTGAGATGGCCCGGAAAGTGGAGTTGGAAATTCTGTTGGATGACATATTCGACCTCGAGACACAAAAGAAGGTCACTACCAAAGATACCTTACAATCAGAACTTATTGCGGAAGGAGGAAAGAATCGAGGCAATTACAGAAGCACCATACTGTCCCCCGAGCTCAAAGCGGCAGCTAAAAGCCTTCGTGAGAACAAGGAGATAGTTGTCAGGAGAGGTGACAAGTCGCCAATATACGTCATTCTTAAAAAAGACGAATATCTGGCGAAAATGAACCTCATACTCTCTGATCAAACTAAATTCCAAAGGGTAGCGAAGGACACTACAGCCGAATTGAAAGCAAAGGTCAACAAACTGATCGAAACTGTGAACGCCAAGAAATCCGGATTCCACCTGCCAAAGATTATTGGGGAATATAAACCTGGATATGCGTCTGGAAATGTCAAGACACACAAGCCTGGAAACCCACTTCGGCCAATCATTAGCCAGAGACCCACACCCACGTACAGACTGGCGAAGCGACTCAACGGCCTGCTGACTCCTTATGTCCCTTGCGCCTTCAGCCTGAAGTCTCCAAAGAAATTTGTTGACTTACTGCGGGGCACACGGGCCACAGGGATATGAGCCTTGTTGGACGTAGAATCACTGTTTACCAACGTACCTGTGGATGAGACAATCGGGATGATAGCCGACAGAGTGTATCGTGATCCGGCCTGTACTCCTCTTGACATACCAGAAAATATTCTAAGGAAACTACTCCAAGCTTGTACTAAAGAGGCACCCTTCTTGAGCCCGGATGGGCACATGTATAAGCAAGTAGATGGGGTCGCCATGGGTTCTCCCCTAGGTGTCCTGTTTGCAAACATCTACATGGGTACCATCGAGCAAAAAGTCTTAGTCGACATGAACTTGAAACCGGCCATATACTTCAGGTATGTTGACGACATTTTTACACAGGTACCTGATGTCAGACATCTGCAGGAGCTGAAGGAGGCATTTGAGCAGAGTTCCGTGCTGCGTTTCACTTACGAGATGGAAAAGGATGGGAAGCTGCCCTTTCTAGATGTAACAGTCATGGAAAAGAGCGGAGGTTTCCACACTGCAGTCTACACTAAGGAAACGAACATAGGAATGTGCCTAAATGCCAACAGCGACTGCCCAGACAGGTACAAGAGGAGTGTTGTTAACGCTTATGTCGACCGTGCTCTCAGCCACAGCTCAGAATGGAAGCAAGTCGACGAAGAACTCTGTAGGGTAAGGCAGGTCCTAGTCAACAATGGCTTCTCCAATGGTTTCGTCGAACACATCATAAGAAGGAAAGTGAAACGCCATGCAACCTCTGAAGAGACAACTAACACAACACCTATACCCCCTATTAGACTATTTTACAGGAACTTCTTTTTCACAGCTCATTAAAAGGAGGAAAGGGTCCTGAAAGATATTGTTAATAGAAACGTTATCCATACAGACAAAAATCAGAGGATACAACTGACGATTTACTATAAAACCAGAAAAACGGCCAGCCTACTCATGAGAAACTCTCCAGACACAAAGCAGAACGCTTTAAAAGAGACCAACGTCGTCTATGCCTTCAAATGCCCTCTTGGGGACTGTAAGCTCCAAAAAACCCAGTATATAGGTAATACAACAACATCTCTTTCTAGGCGTTTAACGATGCATAAGCAACAGGGCTCCATTAAGGAACATATAATCTCTTCCCACAACCAAACCATCGCCAGAGAAATCCTAGTAAACAACACAGAAATCATCGATAGATATAGTGATAGCAGGCGGCTTGACGTCTGTGAGGCACTACACAGTAAGACGTCAACACCAGCAATCAACAGCCAGTTAATGCACAACTATATTCTACCCACCTCAAGACTTCGCTCCAATATAGAAGCATCAAGAAATATGGACCAATAGGCTTTCTACAATCACTTCCATTCAATACCCATTGTTTCGTGTTCTGTCTTGTGTTTATGAATTTAATACCCTATTAATACCACCTCACCCCATCCACCTCACTCAAATGTAGATATAAACAAATCAAAGATGTGTAAGTTCTATTCAGTTGTGTATGTGTAAACTAAAGTCTTTGAAAATGTAATAAGTTTTACGAAACGCGCTCAAGTGTTGCGTCAGACTAGAAATAAAAATTAATTTTGGAGAATTGATTTTTGAATTACCACCAACAGTGAAAAGAAACGTACGAAAGATCGAGAAAATTCGTGTTAGAATTATTAATCTTACTTTTTCGGTCATATTTAATAATATATATATATATATATATATATATATATATATATATATATATATATATATATATATATATATATATATATATATATATATATATATATATGCGAACAAGCTTGAATGGTCTATAAGCATATATGCAAATGAAAACTCCACAACCCAGAAGTGACTCGAACCCAGACCACATTGCACCTGGTGTCACGGAGCCTTAATCCACTCAACCCAAAATCACTTGCATCCTCGGTCATTAGGGCGATAATTGAATCCCCAAGGGGGGGGGGATCACCCAGTTAGCCTGCCTCCTCGAGCAAAACACACCTATCATAGAAATAGTAACAACAACAACACATCGGAAACGCTCAAAATCAGAGCACAAATCATCAAGAAAATAGAAGAGGGAAATACCGCAAGTGTTGTTCGAGTGCTCACCAGTGACGAGAAAATTGCTGCTAGAAACTCTGCCACAGCATGAGCCCTGCAAAGTAAGCACCCACCCAGAGCCCAACGAGTCGACAACATCGTACTGCTACCAGCCGACATCATTTCAGACGCATTAACTGTTGGTGAATCTGAGGTCTACAGAGCAGCTCTTTCTTTTCCACCTGGGTCAGCAGGCGGCTTTACAGGATTAAAATCCCACATCAAATAAATATTAAATCCTGCAGTTGGTGATGCTGCACAAGATATTATGGAACTCACAAGGTTCGTCAACATGTGCCTGGCTGTTGATATATGTGAGGTCGTCAGGCCACTCTTTTTTGGTGCCTCTGTTCTCTCAACAAGAAGGGTGGGGATACTCAGGCCGATCGCTGTTGGCAACACTCGCCGACGCCTGGTTGCCAAGGCTGCCACGAGGGTAGTCAGCCAGCAAGTGGCTGAATTGCTGAAATCAATTCAGCTAGTATTTGGGATCCCCCAAGACAGTGACGAGCATACATCACCAACATTTCTGATGAAAAGGCTCTGCTCAAACTGGATTTTAGGAATGCCTTGAACATGATCAGAAGAGATGCTGTGCTCTGTGCCGTATTTTGCCATTTCCAGCCTCTCTACCCGTTCATACTATCTTGCTACAGTGGTGAATAAAAACTGCTATTTGGCGAATACGAAATAAGATCATGCGAAGGAGTTCAGCAAGGTGATCCTCTAGCTCCTTTTCTTTTCTGTTTAGTCTTAAAAAAATCCCTGAAAGCTTGTCCAGTGAGTTCAACATCTGGTTTTTGGATGATGGCATCATAGCTGGCCTCCTAGACCACGTCTTGGAAGACATCAGAAAAATAAGGGAGCAAGAAGTAACCCTGGGTTTCTTTCTGAACCCTTCCAAGTGTGAAGTAGTCTCCTCCAACCCAAACGTCATTGCTAGAATAAAGACCGCCTTGCCTGGAGCCCATGACATTAGGGCAGTGAACAGCACTCTCCTTGGAGCCCTCCCTCGGGTCTAATGCCATTGACGAGACCTTTGATAAGAAAATCACAGACCTCAGAAGGATGGAAAGCAGGATAGGTGACATTGATGCCCACGACGCTTTTTATCTCCTCACTAAATGTCTATCCCTTCTGAGACTAACCTACTTTCTGAGATGCACCCCATCCTACGACAGCCCAAATCTTAAAGAGTATGACCTATTACTGAAGACCATGCTAGAAAACGTTGTCAACCTCTCCCTCAATGAATGCCTTTGGAAACAAGCCACTCTTCCTGTCAGGCTCGGCAACTTGGGTGTCCGCACTGCCACCCAAATTGCTGTCCCAGCCTTCCTGTCTTCCTCCTCAGCATCAGATGACCTGGTTAAGGAAATTCTACCTGTCAACCAGTGGGACTTAGCAGGGATGCAGGACTCCCACTACTTGGAATGCGACACAAAATGGGGTACCTTGGCGGACTCAGCACTCAGACCAACCATGCTGAAGACCAAAAAAATCCAGCTGAGACAGCCCCAGTGTAGACAAAGAAGCCACAGCTTTGCTGGAGGCAGCAACAACCCCCAGTGATCGTTCACGCCTCATAGCTGTGCTGGATCCCCATGCAGGGGGGTCATCTTTTTGACAGTCCCAATGTCTATGACAGGCACACGTCTTGATTCGCAGGACCTCTGTAAGGGCAGCTCCACACTGTTCATAGGTGTATTTGCGGCAAGGCAGATGCAGACGAAAATGGATTGCATGGCCTGCACTGTGAAAAATCAGGTGGGTGGCACTCTAGACACGACGAAGTCAATGATATCTTTAAGAGGAGCCTTGCCTCTGCCCAGTGCCCAGCAGAGAGAGAGAACCCTGCAATCTATTGAACCATAACTCTGCTAGCTTTGCCGACTGACCAGACGGAATCACCCTTGGAAGGGTGGCAGACAGTTGGTGTGGGACTATACTTGTGTATCCACCCTGGCAACCACATACGTCAACGTCTCTGCTGGCTAAGCATGAGCCGCAGCAGCACACAGAGAAAGATACAAGTCGACCAAGTTCAGGGAATTAGATCACCTGTACAACTTCGTTCCAATAGGATCTGAGACCCAAGGTCCATCGGAAGAGAGTGCAAGAAGATTTCTTAAGTATCTTGGTTCCAGCCTCATAGACACTACAAGAGACCTTAGAACAGCACGTTTTCTCTTCCAGTGTCTCAGTGTCGCGATCCAGAGGGAAATGCCTGCTGTATCCTTGGTTCCTGCCCGGCGTCGGAGGAATTTGAAGAAATTTACAGCCTTTAGGAAACAAACTTTCCCTTATTTCCTCTTAATGTTCATTTTTTTTTAAATACTTAAATATGTAACTGCATAACCTTGTATATTAAAGTGTACAACATAAAAAAGGGTGGTAGAAGAAATGAGCACTCATACTTATTCAGAGTTAAATGACAAGTTTCTCTCTGAATGCTTTGTGTTCCCTTCTTCGTTCCCTTTTTATTTTTAATAAAAACAATTTATTGAAAATAAAGAAAATCACTCGGTCTATTAGGCAAATTGGGCCTTGCATAGTATGACGAGACGTCATAAAAAGAAAGGTGAAACGCCATGCAACCTCTGAAGAGTCAACTAACATAACACCTGTACCCACTATTAGACTTTTCTACAGGAACTTCTTTTCGACGGCTCATAAAACAGTGGAAAGGGTCCTGAAAGATATTATTAATAGGAACGTTATCCCTACAGACAAGAATCAGAAAATACAATTGACAATTTACTGAATTCACGTATCTTTTCACGCTCCATCACATAGTGTCACACACCCTCCGTCATTATGTTATGGAGTGCGAAATGATACGTGAATTCAGAGGCAATTCTATAACCAATGTTCCAACAATGTGTAAATATTTTATTAAAAATGATCTGCTACCAGAAATTTTAGCCAAATATCCCCAGTTTGCTAACTGTAGGTAGTAACTAAGTGATTGTAACCTATCCACCGCTGCCCACTGGATGGGGGGGTGGGCGGTGTGCAGGATAAACATATCAATTGTGACACTAGTTCCCCACATGTCAGTTGCTTAATTTAGAAACTATACTTGTGGTCGATCTCGAACCCGTTGTTGATGTGACGACTTATACTGAATTTTGTAACTAGCTCATCAAGATTGTAACTTGCTTTGCTAAATGAATTGTGCGGTTCAGTCCCTGAGCCCATTATGTGCCTCTGTAACCCTTTCCACTACCGCCCACAGGATTGGTATGGGGTGCATAATAAATGAACTAAACTAACTATAAAACAAAAAAAAAACGGCCAACCTACTCAGGAAAAACTCCCCAGACACCAAGGAAACCAACGTCATCTATGCCTTCAAATGCCCACTTGGGGACTGTAAGCCCCAAAGAACTCAGTATATAGGCAAGACAACAACGTCTCTTTTCAAGCGATTAACAATGCACAAACAACAGGAATCAATCAAGGAACATATAATCTCTTCTCACAACCTGACCATCACCAGAGAAATTTTAACAAACAACACAAAAATCATCGATAGATACAGCGTTAGCAGGAGTTTCGTCATCAACGAGGCACAACACATCAAAAAGTCAACACCAGCAATCAACAGCCAAATAATGCATAACTACATTCTACCCACTTCAAAACCCTGAACCAATATATGAGCAGCATTAGGCCAATAGGCCCTCTGCAGTTACTTCCATTCTTATATTTTCGTACCGAGTTTATACCCATTGATTATACCCATAGACTCCTCAGACAAGCAAATCTTAGTAGGAGCTCCACCGCCGTAGCACAAATACGACACCTACTCGGTACAAGACCTCCTCATGGAGGCCACTTCACCAAACTCCAACGACATCTCGGCCATTTCAACACGCTGCAAGTCTCAGCCAAAGAAAAAACGGAGGACCTATAGGTCTATACTAACCCACCAGCTCCATAACTGGCACAGCCAGCCCTCCGAAGCTGAAATCCACCATGAAAACCCCCATCCATCCACAGATCTCTAGTTTCAGCTATTGGAACTAGTAATAGCTGGAAAGAGCCTCCACTTACGGGCTATTCGAGCCCGTGCCACCTTTAGAGTGGCTTAATCTTTATCAATCAAATCAATCTGTATATCGCCACTACCAGTATTCAAGGTGCAGTATACTGAGGGCAAGACCTCGAATACAACAGCAGTGGATTTACTGTGTAATTACTATATGAGTACTGGAACACTTGATGATATATTGGACTTGTACCCAAGATTAACCATGTAATGTATCAGTTATACAATGTATGTATATGATGTAACTATATAACCTGAGCTTGTAAAAGCACCTTCATCGCCTTCAGTGATTAAGTGCTTAATTGCACATTAGTCTCTCTATCAGCTATCTCACCCTGTCAGAGTAAAAGAGACAAATGTATGTGAATGCATGTGTGTGTGTATATATGTATGTATACATACATGTATGTATATATGTATATATACGTATATGTGTGTGTGTGTGTGTGTGTGTGTGTGTATGAATATGTATGTGTATAAAGTATACATATGGAAGCTGAACAGAATTACATTTCACCTTCGAAAATGCACATTAATGACACATCAAACACTTTATGTAGGGCATACGTAAATCTGTGGATTTACGTATGTAGGTTAGCTTAGCATTTTAAAAGCACCGAATCACCTTCTGTGGTTGAATGTTCAATAAACCCTTGAACTATATGTTTAACACATCTCTAACCCTGTCCATGGAGGACAGAAAAAATGTATATATGCTGGTTAGCATTGTAAATGTGTGGCCACGTCTGTGGTAGGAAAAAAAACAAAAACAACAACAACAACAGTGGACTTTGAAAAACAGTATCCCCAGTGTGGGATTTTTTTTAACTTTCTGACGCCCTAAAATAAGGAACTAACCTAGCCACAAGGAAACTGTTGTTTTCTTTGTGGGGTAGTGGACTGTGCCTATTTTCTGTGTTCCTTAAGTGGCTCAGTTTTCAGAGTGATCCAACAGGAATGGTGCGGCCTTTTATTAACTCGTGGAAATGAAAAAATCTCCACTTATCACTCGGTAAAAAGTAATATATATAATGAAGCTAGCACTGATATAGTTAAAAATTTTGTTTAGCCTATCCTTTTGTTCTGGTAACTTGTCAAATTTGAATTATTAAGACAATGAGAAGATTCTTTAATGCTATGAATTTATCTATTGTAAATGTATACTTTAATTTGTCTTTAAGCAATTGCACTATATCAAATATTTGTCAAACATTGATTAACTTAGTTAATATGATTTTATTTTAGTGCATGTAATTTTCTTACTGAGGTGAGCTCATAAGCTCATGGTTATAACCGCAGCTGCAATTAGTTAGTTTAGTTCATTTATTATGCACCCCATACCCATCTTGTGGGCGGTAGTGGAAAGGGTTACAGAGGCACATAATGGGCTCAGGGACTGAACCCCACAATTCATTTAGCTAAGCAAGTTACAATCTTGATGAGCTAGTTACAAAATTCAATATAAGTCGCCACATCAACAATGGGTTCGAGATTGACCTCAAGTACAAGTTCTAAATTAAGCAACTGACATGTGGAGAGCTAGTGTCAAAATTTATATGTTTGTCCTGCACACCGCCCCCCATCCAGTGGGCAGCGGTGGATAGGTTACAATCACTTAGTTACTACCTACAGTTAGCAAACTGGGGATATTTGGCTAAAATTTCTGGTAGCAGATCATTTTGAATGAAATATTGACACATCGCTGGAACATTGGTTATAGAATTGTCTCTAAATTCACGTATCTTTTCGCACTCCATCACATAGTGACGGAGGGTGTGCGAATAATTTTGTTGACACAGTTTACATTTGGTCAGGTCTACATCAACAGATAATGAGAATTCCCAGAAATACTTGTAACCGAGTCTAAGCCGAGCAGTAGTAACATCTCGAAGTCTGCTGATTTTATTGGATGATCCATAGATGTGTGGCTCCTCTTGCATGATAGTATGATGATAGATGGAATTTCTGGTGTCAATTTCACTTTGCCTCAGATCTACAAGATCTTGTTGAAGTTCTCGGTGTACTGCTGCTCTCAGATTGCTCATTGACAATCCAAGGTTACACTCAACGGCTCCTTTAAAGGCAGATTCTTTGGCTAACTTATCAGCTCTATCATGCATTCGGAGGTAAACATGAGATGGAGACCACATGAAATGGACTCTGTTACCATCCTTAATAATTTTGTTGTATTTGTGTCTAGCTTCGGACACGAATATGTTACAGTTATGTCTTAAAGAGTTGAGAGCATTTAAGGATGATAAGGAGTCACTTACAATTAATGTATCAAGTTTGGAGACTTGTACACATTTCAGTGCAAGGATCAAGGCAAATAGTTCAGTCTGAAGGGTAGAGGCCCAGTTGTTTATACGGACTCCCCACTCAAAGTATAGGCCATCGCCCATTGTCAGGACAACTGCACTTCCAGCTGCACCCGTGGTGCGTGTAGGGAACCATCAGTGTATATAATTTGAGAGAGAGAATGCTCTGTGGACAGAGCATCAATATGGCTTAAGGCGTTGAGCTTTACCTCAAGACGAAGCTTGGGCTGATCTCTAATTTGCTTCTTGGGTGGAAAGGGAGGGATTAAAACTGGAAAGGGTGTAACCTCCCACGGTGCAGGAAAGTGCCGTTGTTGTTTCTCTTGGTACAAATCATGAACCCCATACATTCTGAGTTGAGTTCCAGTTTTTGTTATCCATTTGGAACAATGCTGATCTTCAATAAAGAAATTCTGGAAGACTTCTGTGCAAGGATTAGGATGAGTTAGCCTAAGCATTTTTATACCAATTTGACAGTTAATTTCAGTAACACGATCAACAACGCTCAGAATATTAAGTTTCTTTCTCATATTAAGTATCTTTGTGGTACGAGGGCACCCAAGGATTATCCTCAAGGCTTCGTTCTGCAATTTTTCAAGCCCTCCAAGCTTTCTTTCAGGCATCAAAACAAGCAGAGGTGCAGCATAATCCACTAAAGATCTGATGTATGCAAAGTACATCATTTTGACAATTCTGACATTGGCACCATAGCCTGAGTGATAACCTGCAACAGCCTTGAGAGCTCGGAGCCTCTCTTTATACTGACGACAGAGTCTGAATACAACAGGACCATACAGTGGCACCTCAAGGCCAAGGTATTTGAATCTGTTTACATAGTCAAGCTGGGAGCCATCAGACAGTTGCATCTTGCGAACAGCTCCTCCCTGCCTGGGTGGGCGCCGATTTAGTATCTTTGTTTTCTCTGCTGAGATAATTAAACCTAGGTACTGACATGAGTCTAATACAGAGTTAAGAGTGTTCTGCGTGTTAGCATACCCAGTGGTGTGTATCATTATATCATCAGCATAGCTAATGATGTGGACGTTGGGTTTGCTCGGTATAGAGTTTAACAGCGTGTTTATTAAGATATTAAATAAGGACTTAGGACACCACCCTGCAGGGTACCTAGTTCAAAGTCTCTTGTTACACTCCTATGCCCCTGGAAAAATACAGATGACTTCCTGTTGGATAAGTAACCCCTGATCCAACAAAGAAGCCGACCACCAATATTCATTCTTGCAAGCTCACTCAAGATAACATGTCTATTTGCAACATCAAAGGCAGACTTAAGATCTACGAAGGTGGTATATGACTTTTCAATGTGCAGGGTAAGAAAGGTGGTGATGCAATGATGCACACTTCTTCCATGCATGAAGCCATATATCTGGGGGAATAGCATGGTTCTTATTCTATGGAGGAGACGGTTTAGGACCATTCTCTCGAATGTTTTGCAAATGCAGCTAGTAAGGGAAATTGGGCGGAAAGCATTCTCTTGATTTGGCTTGGGAATTGGAATGATTATACTGTTGGTTCAAGAGTTAGGAAGCTCCCCAGTAACATAGCTCATATTATACAGCTCAAGCAGGGGATTCCCTGGTACTAAAGGGAGCAGACGCAATATGTCATAAGTGATACCATCTTCACCGGGGGATGTGACTTTGCCTTGTTTAGGGCCGCAAGTAATTCAAACTCAGTAAATGGCACGTTGCATTCATCTTCCTTGTGGAGTATGAAGTCAACGAGCCTTTCTCGATCTCCGTAACCAGCATTTAATCTGAACTGTATGTCTGGGGGAAGATTATTGAAGCTAGAGGTGGTTGCCCAAGCATCGACTAACTCGTTTGCTCTGTGTAGAGGGTGAGGGTGTGCTACTTGGCCGATCTTATCGCCTTTAATTCTTTTAATATCCTTCCATGCCTGGCTGAGGGGGGTGTGAGAGTTGAGACTGTTAACAAAGCTGCAATTTAATGAGGTTAGTGGCACAAAAGACACCGGATCCAATCTCTAGTTACTACCACCAACCTCCCTTATTTTATTAAGATGCAGGAACGGATCTCAGTTTGTTAGTATTAAGATTTAGCCTTCTTGTTGGGCCAGAGCTTGTAGTGTTGTTCACTAGTGATTTTGGAATGGTGTAGTCTAGTCTATGCCGGCTTCTGGTATTGTGGTGGGTATTGTGCCGGCTTCTGGTATTGTGGTGGGTATTGTGCCGGCTTCTGGTATCTGGGAGTCCGGTGTTGATCACAATCCATTCACAGTTTATGGTAAAACACGCACTTATTTCACATTAAACAGAGTGCCTTAATGTTTCTACCCATTTATGTGTAGTTTTACCCCAACGTCCTAATCCTTGAATTCGTGGCAGAGTTTCTTATAAACAGTGTGTGTGTCAAAACTTTTGTGACGGTGTGGTCACACACTTCTATCACTGTTTCTTGGCAAGACATCCTTATTTCACATTCACAGAGTACCTTGATGTTTATACACATTTATGTGTAGTTCTAAACCGCCAACTAGGAGGTTCACAAAAGACAAACGATTAAAACTAAGCTTGTACAACCATGGAGTGTCCCACATGAGGTGGTGGCATCTTGTTTATTCTGTGTGAGGGAGTGAGGCGTCGCATGCTGTGGCGACGATGTGATCACACACTTCTTTCACTGTAGCAAGACCCACTTATCACTTAAATAGAGTGTCTTGCAGTTAATACACATTGTATGTGCTGTTTACACCACCAATCAGGTCCACGGATGCTAAACGGCTACAAATAAAGGTGCTTCAACACCGTGTTGCTGTTGTCGATTATAGGGGCGACGACGATCGTGGGATCGGACGCGGCCTGGCGAACCCGTAAAGTGTTAATCGTGAAGCCCGAAAAGGTAAAATGCCAAGCCGAATTGTGAAATGAGTGATCCCAATAACTGGAAACTAATATGCCTCACGGTAAGGAAACACAGACATTTCATGCTATAATTGTGGTGGTAAATTTTCCACACCCAGCTCAAGACACAAGATCTGTAACCTAGATGTAGTCTATATAACCGAACTGCTATTTCCCTATGGATTCATTTTGGAATATTTAACCTGTCTAACTCGGAGACCTGAAGATACCATATTGCAGAGGGCGAACCTTCTTCTACTCTCTGTTGTAGATGGGCTTTGTTGATGTGTGCGAGTTTTCTGGTGATGCTGTTGTTTATGTACTCAAGGATGGATTAAATTCGTTTGTGGATCATTGAATGACGATTGGCCAATTTATCAGTTTCACCGGCTTTCTCATTTAATGGGATTCCAACATGGAATGGTATCCGGCTTATGATGATGTTGAGTCCTTTCCCTGTATCTACTGCTTCTAAATACAAAATTGTGGTAATTATATCCACGTTGTCTTTGCAGACTGCATATTTCTGGACTGCCAAAAAGCCTTTGATACAGTACTGCACACGATACTGTTATTCAAACTCGAGAGGCAGGCGGGGGTGGGAGAAAAGGCCTTAGCGTGGATAAGGAACAACCTAACAGGAAGGAGCCAGAGTTACGGTAAGGGGCAAGAAATCGGACTGGCGAACAGTAACGGTTAGAGTACCTCAAGGATCGGTGCTGGGACCAATTCTATTTCTAATATCTGTTAACGACATGTTTACAGGAATATAGTTATCATGTCGATGTTCGCGGATGACGCTAAGTTGACGAGAAGAGCTGTGCCAGATGAAAATTGTAGGATCCTCCAAGAGTACTTGAACAGGTTGCAGAGATGGTCAGAGAATTGGCAACTGGAGTTCAAAACGAGCAAATGTAAAGTTATGGAAATGGAATTAAGTGATAGGAGACTACAGGGGCAGAAAACAATGAAAGGAAACTGCCTACCTGTGTCAATTCGAGAAAGACCTGAGCATGGATGTAACACCTAATCTAACTCCTGAGGCATATATAAATAGGATATTGACAGCAGCATACTCTACTCTGGCAAAAGACAGAGTATCATTCATAGATTTAAATAAGGAAGCATTTAGGGCACTTTACAATGCCTATGTGAGACCAGTCTTAAAGTATGCCACCCCATCATGGAGTCCCCACCTGAAAAAACACAGACTCGTCCCAGCGTTACGAGGGATGGAGTATGAAGAGCGCCTGAAGGAACTGGGCCTTACGACACTAGAAAAAAGAAGGGAGAGGGGGATATGGTAGGAATATATAAAATACTGATGGGAATTACAGGGTGGAAATGGACGAAATGTTCACACGGAATAGTAACAGAATGAGGGGACATGGTGGAAGCTGAAAACTCAGACGTGTCACAGAGATGTTAGGAAGTTTTCTTTTGGCGTGAGAGTCGTGGAAATATGGAATGCACTTAAGGAACAGGTTGTGGAAGCAAACTCGATTTATAATTTTAGAACTAGATAAATGTGATAAATAAGGAAATATGATCGGAGTCATTGTTGTAAACAACCGATGGCTCGAAAGGCGGGATCCAAGAGTGAATGCTCGAACCTGCAGACACAAATAGGTGAGTACACACACACACACACACAGACACACACACACACACAGACACAGACACACACACACACACACACACACACACACACACACACACACACACACACACACACACACACACACACACACACACACACACACACACACACACACACACACACAAAAGAAAAATGTCGGTGAACGACCAAGTGACAAGAGTAAGGAAGACAGAGGGGGCATATACTGAAAGTGACAAGGAAATCTGCGAGGCACTGAATGCCAGTTTCCATGGAGTGTTCACTACCGAGCCTGAGCAGCTCCCATTGTTGGAAGGGGTTACCCTAGATGAAAGACTATCAGATATAGAGGTGACAGCAGAGGAGGTAATGAAACAGTTGACAACTCTAGATGCAACTAAAGCAGTTGGACCAGACAAAGTATCACCGTGGATACTAAACGAAGCAGCACAGGCCCTCAGCGTGCCTCTGGCAATGATCTTTAATGAGTCACTTATGTCAGGAGAATTGCCCAGTTGCTGGAAGAAGGCAAATGTCGTGCCGATCTTCAAGAAAGGTGATAGGGAGGAGGCACTTAACTATAGACCTGTATCTCTGACAAGCATCCCCTGTAAAATACTGGAAAGAATAATTAGGCTACGACTGGTTGCACACCTGGAGAACATTAGGTTTGTGAACAAACATCAACATGGGTTCTGGACAGGGAAATCGTGCCTAACAAACCTTCTGGAATTCTATGATAAAATAACGAGGATAAGACAGGACAGAGATAGTTGGGCAGACTGCATATTTCTGGACTGCCAAAAAGCCTTTGATACAGTACCGCACATGAGACTGCTGTTCAAGCTCGAGAGGCAGGCGGGGATGGGGGGAAAGGTCCTAGCATGGATAAGGAACTACCTAACAGGAAGGAGCCAAAGAGTTACGGTAAGGGGCGAGAAGTCGGACTGGCGAACAGTAACAAGTGGAGTAGCACAAGGATCGGTGCTGGGACCAATTCTATTTCTTGTATATGTTAACGACATGTTTACAGGCGTAGAGTCCTACATGTCGTTGTTTGCGGATGACGCAAAGTTGATGAGAAGAGTTGTGACAGATGAGGATTGCAGGATCCTCCAAGAGGACCTGAACAGGTTGCAGAGATGGTCAGAGAAATGGCTACTGGAATTCAACACGAGGAAATGTAAAGTTATGGAAATGGGACTAGGAGATAGGAGACCAAAGGGACAGTATACAATGAAGGGAAACAGCCTACCTGTAACGACGCATGAAAGAGACCTGGGGGTGGACGTAACACCTAATCTATCTCCTGAGGCACATATAAATAGGATAACGACAGCAGCGTACTCTACACTGGCAAAAGTTAGAACATCATTCAGAAACCTAAGTAAGGAGGCATTTAGGGCGCTTTACACTGCCTACGTAAGGCCAGTCTTAGAGTATGCCGCCTCATCATGGAGTCCCCATCTGAAGAAGCATATAATGAAACTGGAAAAGGTTCAGAGGTTTGCAACGAGACTCGTCCCAGAGCTACGAGGGATGGGGTATGAGGAGCGCCTGAGGGAACTGTGCCTTACGACACTAGAAAGAAGAAGGGAGAGGGGGGCATGATAGGAACGTATAAGATACTCAGAGGGATTGAGAGAGTGGACATAGACGAAATGTTCACACGGAATAGTAACAGAACGAGGGGACATGGATGGAAGCTTGAAACTCAGATGAGTCACAGAGATGTTAGGAAGTTTTCTTTTAGCGTGAGAGTAGTGGGAAAATGGAATGCACTTCAGGAACAGGTTGTGGAAGCAAATACTATTCATAATTTTATAACCAGGTATGATAGGGAAATGGGACAGGAGTCATTGCTGTAAACAACCGATGCTCGAAAGGCGGGATCCAAGAGTCAATGCTCGATCCTGCAGACACAACTAGGTGAGTACAACTAGGTGAGTACACACACACACACACACACACACACACACACACACACACACACACACACACAGAAGGCGTGTGTGTGTGTGTATCCCATATGAGAAGAATCAAGACGGATGAAGATAGACACAGACCACAGGATGACCTAGACAAACTGGAGGAATGGTCTAGAAAATGGCTGCTAAAGTTCAACTCTGGAAAGTGTAAGGTAATAAAATTAGGCGATGGGAGCAGGAGGCTGAACACAAGGTACCATCTGGGAGATGAAATCCTGCAAGAATCAAATAGAGAGAAAAATCTGGGGGTTGATATCACACCGAACCTGTCCTCAGAGGCCTACATCAAAATGATATCAACAGCGCCATATGCTAGACTGGCCAACATAAGAACGGCCTTTAGAATCTTGTGTAAGGAATCGTTCAGGACCCTGTATACCACTTATGTCAGACTAATCCTGGAATATGCAGCTCCAGCCTGGAGTCCCTATCTAGTTAAACACAAAACAAAGTTAGAGAAGATTCCCGAAACGCTTTGCGTAATAGTGGCTTTAGGCATTGTATGTACTAGCTCTATCTATAAGTCCACCAATCTTTGTAAAAATCTCTTGTATGTATGTACCTTACCTAAATAAACATTTATTTATTTATTCAGCGTTTTGCCAACAGGCTCGTCCCGGAACTGAGAGGTATGAGCTACGAGGAAAGGCTAAAGGAGCTGAACCTCACGTCCCTGGAAAACAGAAGAGTAAGGGGAGACATGATAACCATTTACAAATTTCTCAGGGGAATTGACAGGGTAGACAAAGACAAACTCTTCAGCACGGTTGGGACACGAACAAGGTGAGTACAGGTGGAAACGTAGTACCCAGATGAGCCACAGAGTCCCCCCCAAAAAAGATCAGTGTCAGAGTAGTTAATAAATGGAATGCACTAGGCAGTAATGTGGTGGAGGCTGACGCCATACGTAGTTTCAAATGTAGATATGATAGAGCCAAGTAAGCTCAGGTATCTGTACACCAGATGAGTGACAGTTGAGAGGCAGGACCAAAGAGACAAAGCTCAACCCCCACAAGCACTATTAGGTGAGTACAATTAGGTAAGTACACACACACACACTATGTGTGTGTGTGTGTGTGTCTGGAGGAGACAGGAGACAGACCCTAAGGAGGCCTGGTTAGGGGGACTGGGCCGCGGGTACATTGTTTCTGAAAGACATTTCAAGGCATGTCGACCTATATTTTTTTTTTTTGGTCGTTCCTGGGTGGCTTGATTGTCTTAGTTGTCCGTCTGGCTCTGAGGCGGCTGGGTCGAGCCCTGCCCTGCCAGCGGTCCTTGTCAGGGTGGGATGTGACTGCTGACCTTAGCAGTCCATGTAGGATGTGCATGTGTGCTGACCTTGGCTTAACTATCTGGGCGGGATGTGACTGCTGACCTTAGCAGTCCATGTAGGATGTGCATGTGTGCTGACCTTGGCTTAACTATCTGGGCGGGATGTGACTGCTGACCTTAGCAGTCCGTGTAGGATGTGCATGTGTGCTGACCTTGGCTTAACTGTCTGGGTGGGATGTGACTGCTGACCTTAGCAGTCCATGTAGGATGTGCATGTGTGCTGACCTTGGCTTAACTGTCTGGGCGGGATGTGACTGCTGACCTTAGCAGTCCGTGTAGGATGTGTGTGTGTGCTGACCTTGGCTTAACTGTCTGGGTGGGATGTGACTGCTGACCTTAGCAGTCCATGTAGGATGTGCATGTGTGCTGACGTTGGCTTAACTGTCTGGGTGGGATGTGACTGCTGACCTTAGCAGTCCGTGTAGGATGTGCATG
This sequence comes from Procambarus clarkii, assembly GCF_040958095.1. Classification (NCBI taxonomy): domain Eukaryota; kingdom Metazoa; phylum Arthropoda; class Malacostraca; order Decapoda; family Cambaridae; genus Procambarus; species Procambarus clarkii. The sequence continues at coordinate 36,525,651 of NC_091199.1, forward strand.
TGTGCTGACCTTGGCTTAACTGTCTGGGCGGGATGTGACTGCTGACCTTAGCAGTCCGTGTAGGATGTGCATGTGTGCTGACCTTGGCTTAACTGTCTGGGCGGGATGTGACTGCTGACCTTAGCAGTCCATGTAGGATGTGCATGTGTGCTGACCTTGGCTTAACTGTCTGGGCGGGATGTGACTGCTGACCTTAGCAGTCCGTGTAGGATGTGCACGTGTGCTGACCTTGGCTTAACTGTCTGGGTGGGATGTGACTGCTGACCTTAGCAGTCCATGTAGGATGTGCATGTGTGCTGACCTTGGCTTAACTGTCTGGGCGGGATGTGACTGCTGACCTTAGCAGTCCGTGTAGGATGTGCATGTGTGCTGACCTTGGCTTAACTGTCTGGGTGGGATGTGACTGCTGACCTTAGCAGTCCGTGTAGGATGTGCATGTGTGCTGACCTTGGTAATTATCTTTGTTGTATTCTTTTATTTTATTTTCTATATTTAAATTATAAAATGTAATTAGGAGCGTCCTGTGGGGTCCTCTGGTTCTCCAGGTCGAGCCCATTGTCTAAGTTATATTCTTCCTTTTGATTTTCTCATCAAACTTTTATAGGAAGAGTCACGGCCTCAGAGTGGGGTATGCCGCCGGTGGCCGGACGGTCGTCAGCTCGAGCCCAGAAGGGAAATACATACTTTTCCTTGGAAGCCATCGTAGCACAGCTTTGGGGGCGTCCTCGTCGGCCTCGCAGTCCTGAGGTCCACCCAGTTACTAACAGTTGCTTCTTTTATTTAAAGTCGGACCCGGTGTTCACGGAGTCACCATTTCGAAATCTTTGTAATCGTCAGAGCTACCGTTTTTTTTCAAAGCGTTATATGACAAAGAGTACTGGGTAGACGGGACACCACGAGTGTAGCTCTCATCCTGTAACTGCACTTAAGTAATTAAGTGTAGTTAGAGGATGAGAACCTCCCCCCCCCCTTAACGCACCTTCCCAGTCTCGCTTTTTCATTATAACCATTTGGAAACCTCATTGACTTTATAGTTTTAAGAATCTTCACAACATACACATTACCATCAACACACACCATACCCATCGCCACCTACACACACCATACCCATCACCAACATACCCTCCTGTCAATGTAGCCATTTTCACAACATACTCATTACCTCCAAACCACACCATACCCATCACCACCAGCACACACCGTATCCATCACCACCAACACACACCGTATCCATCACCACCAACACACACCGTATCCATCACCACCTACACACCCCATACCCATCACCACCTACACAAACCCTCCCGGGTCTCCACCATACCCTCCTGTCAATGTATGAATCTTCACATCATATCCATCACCACCAACATTCACTATACCTATTACCACCTACACACACCCTCCCGGGTCTTCACCATACCCTCCTGTCAATGTAAGCATCTTCACACCATACCCAAAACACCTACACACACCATACCCATCATATTCATCACACTCAGTATATGGATCTCAGTATAGTTATGGAAGTGAAAACTACATGGAATTCTTGTGTGTTTTGTCACGCGAGTATTTATCATCGCCTGGCTCTCATCAATGCTCAACCGATCAACCTGACCACCCTGATCTACACAGCACCAAGGACTGTAGGAAACTCAACTTCATGTACAACATGCCAGCATCTCCTTAGAGATCTGCTTCTCAATTTTCTCATGCTCTTGCTGCCTATGTTGTCAAGGATGTGGATTACTGGGCTATTGTTACTGCTGCACAGTTTTGAATGGTGAACATGACTTGTAATTTGTGTAAACCTTTTTATTCTAGACATTAGTTAAAATTCAGTGGAATTTGGATTTTTTGTTGAGCATGCAAGAATGTAGGTCACAGTATTGATGTAAAATAAAATATGAATAATATTTGGTCATGCTCACATAGCACTGCTTGAATGTCATTTTGCCTGACAACAATACCTGTCACAGAGTAAACACGTACAAAATGTCACTTCAGGATTGTTACGTACCCAGTCTGCCATGTCTAAGATAGTAACTTTAATCTATCTTATTTCATAGTTCCAATTTTGCCTTGGCATCACACTAAGACATAAGTGGTATGCTTCTAAAGTGGCAATTGTTTTCCAACTCCTGCTTGCCTTACCTGTTGAATATGTCAAGAGGGATGTGGTTTGATAACACATTTTGTACGTTTGAGTGGGGTAGTTAGGAGTAATATTAATACATCCTCCTTCATGTGTGAGGGGGCTATTGCCTATTATTGTTATGATATATAAGCAAGTGTAATATTGTTAGATTTGTGACATGACCAGTAGTGTTTAGCCAAAGGTAGCTTTTTTACAAATGTTTCTTTAATTGTGATGGAAAATATAATGTTTAAGAAACTATCAAATTACTATTGTTTACTATCTTTCCCTATTGTTTAAAATGCAAGATTGTATATTAGACAAACTTTTTTTTAAGTTGACAGATACATTATTAGCATTATTAGCCATTAGATAGCCTGGTGAGTTGAGAGCCATTGTATTAGATGGCTGACAGCTGAAAAATCCGGGCTCAACAGCTGATACTGGGTCCAGCAGGCACAATTAGGTGAGTACATATGCTCTCTCAATAATGTTCTCTCACTCTTATATTCACCAAGAATAATTCTAGGCTTGTACTTTAATTTTAAAATGATGTAATAATGTTCTTTCAGAGTTTTGGTGAGTAAAAAATATAGTCATAATAAGGCATTAGAACCATCCCTGTGGGAAGCGTCATCAACAACAAATCTAATTAATGTTTTGGATAGTTTGCTTGATTTTGTTAGTAGTGTCTTATATATGAAGAAGTTCCTTTGCATTTGCACTGTTTCTTCCTTGATAAATTCCTTCAGCATCTAAAAGTAATTAGCCTTTCACACTTTTAATTAAAAAATATCTAGAGAGATATGGAAAATAGAAGTAAGCATGGGTTATTACTTATTGTAAGTGACTGCTGTTCCAGGCAAAGCTACTATCTGTCTGCATTTCATCCTCATCTTCAGATGATCAGAATTTGCACATTTCCATTGTTTCTGAAGAGATGAAAAGTTGCTTAAGTTCAAGGTTAAATCAGTTACCAACTATATTTTCATTTACTTTGGTCAGCAGGATAATGTTTCTCTTTCCAGTCAAAAACATCTTGACTTTTTATTGAACTCAAGAAAACTAACGATATTTGTCATAGAATATTTTTTATGAATGTTATTCTTAATAAGGGCACACTTGCGTATTCTGTGCTGGAGTCGGAAAAATATTTTGTAAACCAGTCTGATTATTATTCAGTCCAGCCCCTGTTCACCTAGCAGAAAATAGGGACCTGGGAGATAGACAGCTGCTATGGGCTACTTCCTGGGGATGCGTGTTTGTGAAAATTAGGATTAAGGACTTGCCCGAAACATTATGTATGCTAGTGGCTGTACAAGAACGTAAGAACCCTTGTATATATAAATAAATAAAACATAAATAAATTATGACAAACTAAAGGATATATAGCTGCTGCTCCAGAAACAAGCTTGTACCAAATTATAAAACTAACATTTGCCCTTCTCAGGAAGATTCAAACTTGGGACCATTGGACAGCCAAGAATGTTAACTTCTGATGTTATCGCCAATAAGAATAAATCAATATCTTTGCAAAACATTTTAGTAATTGGAGTCATTATCTTTTTAGATACATTATTTTTCTATAAATGTATAGACAGTACATCTTGCATTTTACTTGTATCTGATACATTATCATCTATATTTTCAGTGAGCTGGCAAATGCACTCTATTTCACACATTCCATTCCTTCCAAATGTGGTTGAGGGGCTGAACATTAAAGAACTTAATGTTAAGGAATAGACTAGAGGAGAATTGGAAAATATGAAAGTTCTGAAATTGACCTTTAAATCATAATGATTTGTAGAAAGACAAAGAATGTTAAATAATATTAAGGTAGGTGATAGATTTATCAAAAGAGAACAGGGCCCCCATTAAAAACATATAAAATATATAACAAAATTAGCATCGGAGTGAGGGGACAAACTAGTTTTTCTTCAAAGTGACAGAGCTCAGAAAGTGCATGAAATGGTATACTATAGGGCAGGGGTGGGCAACCTCTGGCACGCATGCCAAACTTGGCACGCCGATGACTTGTCTCTGGCACGCAAGAGCATAGGTTACCCTAAGCACAGATGCAAGCACATGTTACCCTAAGCACAGACAAAAAAAACTACTTTCCTTGGGGTATAAGCTTACATGCCATGACAGTATATGTACGTCCTGGTGGTGAAGAGGTTTAAGCTCTACAAAGCTAAAGAGGTCTCAAGAAAAAGAAGTTGATCTTGTTGCCATAGTTACCTTCTTTTTTTACGTCATCGATCATGCCGATGTATGATGATTCCCCTCTATTTACTTTGGCTCATATTTTATGTAATAAGCCTTTCTAACCTAACGGCTGCACCCATAACCATAGTGTACACTGACAATCATATCTGTGAAGGGTGATGAAGTATGTGAAGAGATGGTTGCTCTTGCATCACTACCTGAGCGTACTACCGGGGCTGAAATATGTAAAACAGTTGTGAACGAATTCTCTACTCGGCAAATTGACATTTCAAAAGTAGTATCCGTCACAACAGATGGTGCCCCAAACATGACTGGTGAGAAGGCAGGATTTGTAAATCTGTTTGCAAAAAGTGTTGGTCATCCACTGATTGGCTTCCATTGCATCATACATGAGGAGGCTTTATGTGCAAAAGCTGGCCTAAAGGAACTGCAAGAAGTGATGCAAACAGTTACCAAGGTTGTTAATTACATTTGTGGTCGGCCTTTAAATAAAAGACAATTTCAAACTCTACTGGATGAGGTAGAATCTGTGTATAAAGGACTGAAAATGTACAACCATGTTTGGGCTTAGCAGAGGCTTGGTTCTGAAACGATTTATTGAATGTTTAGATGAGATAAAGCTCTATTTGAACGACCAACAAGTGTCATACCATGAATTTTCTGACATCGTGTGGGTTTGTAAACTGATGTTTTTTGCAGATTTTTGTGAACATTTAAATGAATTGAATATTAAGTTACAGGGCGCTGGTAAGACACTTGATGTTATGTTTTGTTACATAAAAGTTTTTGAAATGAAGCTTAAAGTTTTTTAGAGTGTTGTAGATAATGAGAGATTTAGATACTTTCCAAACCTAAAGCGGTACATCAGTGATCTAAAAGATGACAGAACAGACCACAAATGTCTTCAAAAGCTGTTTGTAAACATTATCGAGTCAACAGTTTGGCAGTTCTCTACAAGATTTGCCAAATTCAGAGAACTGGAAGACACAGTAAAGTTCATCAAGTTTCCAGACAGCATCAAAATGGATGAACTAAACTTGCAAATGTTTTCATGGATAGACATGGATGATTTTGAGAAGCAGTTGATTGAATTTCAGAGTAGCTCAATTTGGAAGCAGAAATTTGTTGACCTTAGAGTTGACTTGGAAAATATTGAAAGAGAGAGATTAGAGATGAAAGTAACAAAGAGAAATGCGGAAAACGAAGTATTAAGGACTTGGAATACTATTCCAGAAAATTATGTCTGTTTAAAAAACCTTGCAACAGCATTGCTAACCATGTTTTCGTCTACATATGCTTGCGAATCTTTGTTCTCAATTATGAACTTTGTTAAGTCTCGTAACAGGAGTAGCATGACAGATGAAACTAGCGCTGCATGCATATCTCTCAATGTTAGTAAATATAAACACGATGTAAAATCTCTGTCATCAGTTATGCAGCAGCAGCAGAAGTCTCACTGACAGTATATAAAAGGAGTCAACAAGTTTTTTATCTGTTGTATTCTATTAAAGTTACAAAAGCTTAAAGGCTGTTGAAATGTACTTCTGAAGGTTAAATAATTTTTTTTCTGTTTTTTTTTATACAATGTTTTACTGCACTGAGGTAATTTATTATTTTTTCGTTTAAAAAGTTCTTAAGAGATACCAAATATGTTCTAAAAAAATGGTTGGCAGGTGGAAAAAGTTTGTGTCAGAGACTTGGCTGATTTTGGCACGCACTCTCAAAAAGGTTGCCCACCCATGCTATAGGGAAACATGACTGAACAATTGGTACTGGACATGGACCAAACATGGGAAGCAATTGAAACTAAAAGGATGGCTAATCAAATTGCAATATAAAACTTGTACACACAAGTATAAATCAAATTATCTACTATATGTCATATAGTTCACTTTAAGTAGCTGGGTATCATTGATTTGATGGAGGCCAAATTGAAAGAGATAATTCTAAATAAGGAAGTCGTTGAAAAGGGCAACTCATTGCAATGTGGAGAATTGGTAAGACTTAGTTAGAAGAGTGGAAGTACAGTAATATAGGAAAGAGTCACTAAAACTAACTACATAACTAAAAAAAAATATAATATAAATTGATTATAAATACATAGGGAAAAATATATTATTGTATGTAGGGGCCTCACAGCTGAGTGGACAGCGCTTCGATTTCGTAGACCTGAGGTTCGGGGTTCGATGCCTGGTTTAGGCAGTAACAAAAGGGCAATATTTTTCACCCTGATGCTTCTGTTCACCTAGCAGTAAATAGGTACCTGGGAGTTAGATAGCTGCTACGGGCTGCTTCCTGGGGGTGCATAACAAAAAGGAGGCCTGGGTTGCAGGGACGCTGAACACTGAAATCAACTCATGATAACAACACCATATCCATCACCACCTACACACACACTATACCCATCAACACAAACTCACACCATACTCATCATATCCATCACACCATATCAATCACCACCTACACACACACACACCATGCCCATCACCACCTACACACACGATACCCATCACCCCCTACCCAAATCCTTCCGGGTCTACACCATACCCTCCCATACTCCTGTAAATGTATGCATCTTTACATCATACCCTTCACCACCTACACACACCATCCCGGGTCTCCACCATACCCTCCTGTCAATGTCAGCATCTTCACACCATACCCATAACTACTTACACACACACCATAGCTATCATCACCTACACACATCATACCCATCACCACCTACACACACCATACCCATCACCACCTACACACACCATACCCATCACCACCTACACACACCATTCCACATCACCTACACACACACCATATCCATCACAACCTACACACACCATACCCCCCACCACCTACACACACCATACCCACCACCACCTACACACCATATCCATCATCACCTACACACACCATACCTATCACCACCAACACACACCATATCCATCACCACCTACACACGCAATACCCATCACCTACACACACGATACCCATCATCACCTACACACACCATCCCGAGACAACACCAAACCCTCCCATACCCTCTTGTAAATTTATGAATCTTCACAACATACCCATTACCACCTACACACACACACACACACATCATCACTTAAACACCATATCCCTCACCACCTAAATACACCATACATATCTCCACCTACACACACTATACCACTAACAACCTACACACACCATACCCATCACCACCTACACACACCATACCCATCACCACCTACACACACCATACCAATCATATCCATCACACCATATCGATCACCACAATATCCATCACCACCTACACACATAATATCCATCTCCAATTAAATGGAATGCACTAAGCAGTGATGTGGTAGAGTCTGACTCCATACACAGTTTCAAATGTTGATATGACAGAGCCCAGTAGGCTCAGGAATCTGTACACCACTTGATTGACAGTTGAGAGGCTGTCAACTGTCAATCAAAGAGACAAAGCCTAACTCCCGCAACCACAATTAGATGAGTACAATTAGGTGAATACACCATACCCATCACTACCTACCCACATCATACTTATCATCACCTTCACACACCATACCCATAACAAGCGTCATGCACCATACACATCACCACCTACGCTCACCATACCCATCACCACCAACACTCACCATACCCATCACCACCTACACACGCACCATACCCATGACCACCAACACTCACCATACCCATCACCACCTACACATACCCTCCCAGGGTCTCCACTATATCCTACAATACCCTCCTGAAAATGTATGAATCTTCAAATCATACCCATCACCATCTAAACACACCATTCACATCACCACCTACATGCACCATATCCATCACCATATAAACACACCATACATATCAACACCTACACACAATATACCCAAAACAATCTACACACACCAAACACATCACCATCTACCCACACCATACCCATCACCATCTACACACCATTTTCATCACTACCTACATGCACCATATCCATCACCACCTAAACATACTATACATATCACCACCTACACACACCAATTCCAAAACAATCTACACACACCATACCCACCACCACCTACGCACACCATACCCATCTCCACCTACGCACACCATACCCATGACCACCAACACACGCCATACCCATCACCAACTACACTCCCCATATTCATCACCACCTACACACACACCATACTCATCACCACCTAGACACAATATACCTATCACCACCTACACACACTATACCCATCACCACCTACACACACCATATCCATCACAACCTACACACACCATACCCACCACCACCTACACACACCATATCCATCATCACCTACACACACCATACCGGTCACCACCTGCACACACCATACCCATCTCCACCTAAACACACAATATCCATCACCACCTACACACACCATACCTATCACCACCTACACACACCATATCCATCACCACCTTCACACACCATACCCAACACCACCTACACGCAACATACCCATCACCAACTACACACACCATACCCCATCACCAACTACACACACTCTCGCGGGTCACCATCAAACCCTCCCATACCCTGTTGTAAATTTATGAATCTTCACAACATACTCATCACCACCTATACACAATACACACAGTTGTTCAATAAACCCCTGAACTATATGTTTAACACATTTCTAACCCCGTCCAAGTAGGACAGAAGAAAATGTACATATGCTGATTAGCATTGTAAATTTATGGCCACGTATGTGGTAGAAAAAAAACTAAACTCACCATAAATATCTGCACCAACACTCACCATACCCATCAACACCTAAACTCACCATACCTAGCACTGCCTACACGCGCACCATACCTATTACCACCTACACACACCATACCCTCCTGTCAATGTAAGCATCTTCACACCATACTCATCACACCATACTATTATGTTATGAGGAAAGAGAGGGAAGGAAGAGGTGGGGGTAGTGTAGCTCTGCTGGTAAGAAAAGGCTAGGATTTTGAAGAGATGGATATTCAGGGCTGTGAAGGTTTCAGTGACTACATAGCAGGTACATTAACAAATGGAGGGAAAAAAATTATAGTCGTAGTCATATATAATCCACCACCAAATGATTGAAGACCTAGACAGGAATATGATAGAAACAACATGGCCACCATTAACATAATAGAAAGAGCAGCTTCTGTTGCTAGCAGGAATGGAATGGATCAACCATGGGAAGATAGATTGGAAAAACAGAGACCCGCATGGAGGACCAGAAACATGGAGAGCTAAGCTGCTGGACGTGGCAACAAGAAACTTTCTAAGCCAGCACATCAAAGAACCAACAAGAATGAGAGGAGAAGATGAACCAGCAATGCTTGATTTGATATTTACCCTAAATGAGTAAGATATAAGGGAAGTTAAGATGGAAGCGCCCTTGGGAATGAGTGACCACAGTGTATTGAACTTTGAGTACCTGGTAGAGTTAGGACTTATCTCCCCCAAAAAAGAACTAGGAATCAAAAGACTGGCATACCGAAAGGGGAATTATGAACAGATGAGAAGTTTCCTAAGTGAAATACCTTGGGACACAGACCTCAGAGACAAGTCTGTACAGGGCATGATGGACTATGTTACCCAAAAGTGTCAGGAGGCAGTAAACAGGTTCATCCCGGCCCAAAGGGAAAAATCCGAGAAGCAACAGAAGAATCCATGGTATAATAGGGTATGTATGGAAGCGAAGAAACTGAACAAAAGGGCGTGGAGGAACTTCCGGAATAACAGAACACAAGAAAGCAGAGAGAAATACCAGAGAACCAGGAATGAGTACGTCAGGGTGAGAAGAGAAGGAGAGAAATTTTTGAAAATGATATAGCAAACAAAGCGAAGACCGAACCAAAGCTACTCCACAGTCACATCAGAAGGAAAACAACAGTGAAAGAACAGGTATTGAAACTTCGAACAGGCGAGGACAGCTATACAGAGAATGACAGAGAGGTGTGTGAAGAACTCAACAAGAGGTTCCAGGAGGTCTTCACAATAGAACAAGGTGAGGTCACTGTGCTAGGAGAAAGGGAGGTAAACCAGGCGGCCTTGGAAGAGTTCGAAATTACGAGAGAGGAGGTCAAGAGACATCTGCTGGATCTGGATGTTAGAAAGGCTGTTGATCTAGATGGGATCTCACCATGGATACTGAAAGAGTGTGCAGAGGCACTTTGCTTGCCACTCTCCATAGTGTATAGTAAGTCACTGGAGACGGGAGACCTACCAGAAATATGGAAGGCGGCGAATGTGGTCCCAATATACAAAAAGGGCGACAGGCAAGAGGTACTGAACTACAGGCCAGTGTCCTTGACTTGTATACCATGCAAGGTGATGTAGAAGATCGTGAGAAAAAACCTGGTAACACATCTGGAGAGAAGGGACTTCGTGACAAATCGCCAACATGGGTTCAGGGAGGGGTAAATCTTGCCTTACAGGCTTGATAGAATTCTACGATCAGGTGACAAAGATTAAGCAGGAACGAGAGGGCTGGGCGGATTGCATTTTCTTGGATTGTCGGAAAGCCTTTGACACAGTACCGCATAAGAGGCTGGTACATAAGCTGGAGAGACAGGCAGGTGTAGCTGGTAAGGTGCTCCAGTGGATAAGGGAGTATCTAAGCAATAGGAAGCAGAGAGTTACGGTGAGGGGTTAGACCTCCGAGTGGCATGAAGTCACCAGTGGAGTCCCACAGGGCTCTGTAATTGGTCCTATCTTGTTTCTGATATATGTAAATGATCTCCCGGAGGGTATCGATTCAATTCTCTCAATGTTTGCGGACGATGCTAAAATTATGAGAAGGATTAAAACAGAAGAGGACTGTTTGAGGCTACAAGAAGACCTAGACAAGCTGAAGGAATGGTCGAACAAATGTTTGTTAGAGTTTAACCCAACCAAATGTAATGTAATGAAGATAGGTGTAGGGAGCAGGAGGCCAGATACAAGATATCATCTGGGAGAGGAAATTCTTCAGGAATCAGAGAAGGAAAAAGACTTGGGGGTTGATATCACGCCAGACCTGTCTCCTGCAGCAGATATCAAGCGGATAAATCAGCGGCATATGCCAGGCTGGCCAACATACGAACGGCATTCAGAAACTTGTGTAAAGAATCATTCAGAACTTTGTATACCACATATGTCAGGCCGATCCTGGAGTATGCAGCCCCAGCATGGAGTCCATATCTAGTCAGGGATAAGACTAATCTGAAAAAGGTTCAAAAGTTTACCACCAGACTAGTACCCGAGCTGAGAGGTATGAGCTACGAGGAGAGACTACGGGAATTCAACCTCACTTCGCTGGAAGACAGAAGAGTTAGGGGAGACATGATCACCACATTCAAGATTCTGAAGGGAATTGATAGGGTAGATAAAGACAGTCTATTTAACACATGGGAAACACGCACAAGGGGACACAGGTGGAAACTGAGTGCCCAAATGAGCCACAGAGATATTAGAAAGAACTTTTTTAGTGTCAGAGTGGTTGACAAATGGAATGCATTAGGAGGTGATGTGGTGGAGGCTGACTCCATACACAGTTTCAAGTGTAGATATGATAGAGCCCAATAGGCTCAGGAATCTGTACACCTGTTGATTGACAGTTGAGAGGCGGGACCAAAGAGCCAGAGCTCAACCCCCGCAAACACAACTAGGTGAGTACAACTAGGTGAGTACAACCTTCACTCACCATACCAACACCACCTACACACACAATATACATCATCACCTACGCACAGCATAACCATCACCACCTACACACACCATAACCCATCTTCATCTACACACACCATACACATTACCATTAACACACGCCTTATCCATCACCACCCTCACTCACCATACCAATCACCACTTACACACACCATTCTCATCACCACCCATACCCACCATACCCATCACCACCTACACACACCATACCCATCACCTCCAATACACACCATACCCATCACCACCTATACACACAATACCCATCACCATCAATACACACGCTCCCGGGTCTCAACCATACCCTCCCATACCCTCCTGTCAATGTCATCATCCTTGCACCATACCCATCACCACCTACACACACACCATACCTATCACCACCTACACTTACACACCATACCCATCAGCACCTATACACACCATACCAATCACCACCTACACAGACCATACCCTTCACTACCAACACACACAATACCCATCACCAACTACACACACCATACCCATCACCACCTACACACCATACCTACAACCACCTACTCACACAACACATATCACGATCTACACACACCATACGCATCAACACCAACACACATAATTCCAATCACTACCTACACACACTATACCAACACCATCTGCACACACCATACCCATCACCACCTATACACATCATACCCATCAGAACCTTCACACACCATACCCTTCACCACCAACACACACCATACCCATCACCACCTAAACACACCCTCTCGGGTCTTCACCACACCCTCACATACCCTCCTGTCAATGTACGCATCTTCACACCATACCCATCACCACCTACACACACCATACCCATTACTACCTTCACACATTATACCTATCACTACATACACACACCATACCCATCACCACCTACACACCCCATACCCATCACCACCTACATACACCATACCAATCATATCCATCACACCATATCGATCTCCACAATATCCATCACCACCTACACACATAATATCCATCTCCACTTAAATGGAATGCACTAAGCAGTGATGTGGTAGAGTCTGACTCCACACACAGTTTCAAATGTTGATATGACAGAGCCCAGTAGGCTCAGGAATCTGTACACCACTTGATTGACAGTTGAGAGGCGGGACCAAAGAGACAAAGCTCAACACCCGCAAGCACAATTAGGTAAGTACAATTAGGTGAGTACACCATACGCATTACTACTTTCCCACACCATACATATCATCACCTACATAAACCATACCCATAACAACCTTCACACACCATACCCATCCCCACCTACGCTCACCATACCCATCACCACTATCATTCACCATACCCATCACCACCTACACACGCACCATACCCATCACCACCAACACTCACCATACCCGTCACCACCTAATCACGTACCATACCTATTACCCCGAACACACACCATACCCATCACTTCCTACACATACCCTTCCAGGGTCTCCACTATACCCTCCCATACCCTCCTGTAAATTTATGAACCTTCACATCATACCCATCACCACCTACACACACACACGTTATCCATCACAACCTAGGCATACCATACCCATCACCATCTACACACACCATTCACTTCACCACCTACATGCACCATATCCATCACCAAATAAACACACCATACATATACACACCTACACACACAATACCCAAAACAATCTACACACACCATACACATCACCACCTACGCACACCATACCTATCACCAACCACACACATCTTTCTCATCACCACCTACATGCACCATATCCATGACAACCTAAGCACATTATACATATCACCACCTACACACACCATTCCCAAAACAATCTACACTCGCCATACCCATCACCACCTACGCACACTATACCCCTCTCCACCTACACACACACCATACCCATCACCACCTAGACACACCATACCTATCACCACCTACACACACTATATCTATCACCACCTAGACACACCATACCCATCACCACCTACACACACCATACCCATCACCACCTACACACACCATACCCATCACCACCTACACACACCCTCCCGAGTCTCCCCATACCCTCCCATTCCCTCCTTTCAAAGTAAACATCTTCACACCATACTCATCACCTCCTTCACTCACCATACCAATCACTACCTACACACACACAATACCCATCACCACCGACACACAGCATGCTCATCACCACCTACATACACCATACCCATCACCACCTACACAAACCATACCCATCACCACCTACATACACCATACCCATCACCACCTACACACACCATACCCATCACCACCTACACAAACCATACCCATCACCACCTACACACACCATACCCATCACCACCTACATACACCATACCGATCATCACCTACACACACCCTCCCGGGTCACGACCATACCCTCCTTTACTCTCATGTCAATGTAATCATAATAGCACCATACAAATCAGTACCTACACACACGATACCCATCATCACCAACATGCACTTTACCCATCACCGTCTACACACACCATACAAATCGAAACTTACACACACCATACCTATTATCACCTACATACGTCATACCCATCACCACCTACACTCACCATACGTATCATCACATACATACACCATACCCTATCACCAAATACACACATAATACCCATCACCACCTACACACACCATACTCATCACCACCTACACATACCATACCCATCCCCACCTACACGCACCATACCCATCATCACCTACACACACACACGTTACCCATTACCACCTATACACACTCATCATACCCATCAGAACCTACACACACCATACCCATCCCCACCTACACACACCATACTCATCACCACCTACACACAGCCTCCCGGGTCACCATCATATCCTCCGGTCATTGAAAGCATCTTCACACTATACCTATCACCACCTACACACACCATACCCATCACCAGCTACACACAGTACCCATCACCACCAACACACACAATACATAGTGGCTAACCCTAACCTCCCTTTTCAAGGGTAACATAGGGGCTGACCCCAACCACCCCCTTCAATGGTAACATAGTGGCTGACCCCAAACCCCCACCCCCCTTCAAGGGTAACATAGGGGCCGACCCCAACCCCCTCCCCCTCTTCAACGGTAGCATAGGGGCCGACCCCAACCAACCCTCCTTCAACGGTAATATAGTGACTGACACCAACCACCCCCTTCAAGGGTAAAATAAGGGACATAGGGACCGACCCCCCCCCCTTTAAACGGTAGCATAGGGGCCGACCCCAACCAAATCCCCTTCAAGGGAAGCATAGGGGCCGAAGCCCCCCCCCCTTCAAGTGTAACATAGGGGCTGACCCCAACCACCCCCTTAGAGGGGTAACATAGGGGCCGACACCAACCACCCCCTTAGAGGGGTAACATAGGGGCCGACACCAACCACCCTTCTTCAAGGGTAGCATTGGGGCTGACCCAAACCACCCCTTTTCAAGGGTAGCATAGGGGCCGACCCCAACCTCCCCCTTCAAGGGTTACAAAGGGGCCGACCCCAACCTCCCCCCTTCAAGGGTAACAAAGGGGCCGACCCCAACCACCCTGTTCAAGGGTAACAAATGGGCCGACCCCAACCTCCCCCTTCAAGGGTAACAAAGGGGCCGACCCCAACCACCCCCCTTGAAGGGTAGCAGGGTAGCATAGGGGCCGACCCCAACCACCCTGTTCAAGGGTAACAAAGGGGCCGACCCCAACCACCCCCCTTTAAGGGTAACAAATGGGCCGACCCCAACCACCCCCTTCAAGGGTAACATAGTCCTGTTCGAGCCGTTCCACTTTGCCTCTGTACATCTCTATGTCTCTGTACGTCTCTCTGTCTCTGTCTCTGTACGTCTCTCTGTCTCTGTACATCTCTCTGTCTCTGTACGTCTCTCTGTTTCTGTACATGTCTCGTTCTCTGTACATCTCTCTGTCTCTGTACGTCTCTCTGTCTCTGTATGTCTCTCTGTCTCTGTACATCTCTCTGTCTCTGTACATCTCTCTGTTTCTGTACGTCTCGTTCTCTGTACATCTCTCTGTCTCTGTACGTCTCTCTGTTTCTGTACATGTCTCGTTCTCTGTACATCTCTCTGTCTCTGTACGTCTCTCTGTCTCTGTGCGTCTCTCTGTCTCTGTACATCTCTCTGTCTCTGTACGTCTTTCTGTTCCTGTACGTCTCGTTCTCTATACATCTCTCTGTCTCTGTACATCTCTCTGTCTCTGTACATCTCTCTGTTTCTGTACGTCTCGTTCTCTGTACATCTCTCTGTCTCTGTACGTCTCTCTGTCTCTGTACATCTCTCTGTCTCTGTACATCTCTCTGTCTCTGTACATCTCTATGTCTCTGTACGTCTCTCGTTCTCTGTACATCTCTCTGTCTCTGTACGTCTCTCTGTCTCTGTACATCTCTCTGTCACTGAACGTCTCTCGTTCTCTGTACATCTCTCTGTCTCTGTACGTCTCTCTGTCTCTGTACATCTCTCTGTTTCGGTACATCTCTCTGTCTCTGTACATCTCTCTGTCTCTGTACATCTCTCTGTCTCTGTACGTCTCTGTCTCAATCAATTTCTCATTTTGCATTTATCATTCGGTGTGTCTATCATGGTCTGCCTTTCATACACACACATTCATACACACATTCATTCACACATTCATAAACATTCACACATATTCATACACACCTCACTCCCTCTTACTCCCTCAGAAGTAAGGCAAAATAAGCAGGAAGGAGAGTGAAGGTCAGAAGTGAAGTAGCACAGTTTACCTTGTGTACAGCTCACTGACATTCCTCTTGCACTTCTCGTGTTCTTCTTGAGTACTTCTGAGTTGCTGTGCCTGTCTGTCTTTATCACTCTGTAGAGCCGTGTTTCCTTCCCGTAACTTACTGGCCTCTTCTTCACTGACGGAGAGTTGCTCTTCAACAAGTCGTTTCTCCTCTTTAGTCTTCCTGATTGTTTCTTCCTTTTCTTCATTTAGAGCAGCGTTTGCTGTTTGAAGGACCCTGACCTGTTCTTCCAGGAGTGAGAGTTGCTCTTGAACAAGTCCTTTCTCTCTTGCTGTGTTATTATTCATCTCTTGCAGCTGTTGTGTCTCTCGCTCTAGCTCAGCGATCCTCGTCAACGCCGTCTTGACCCTCTCCTGGGCTTGGGTCTCCGCAAGCTCCAGCTGTTGGTTCCTCGACTTGACCAGCCTCGAGTCCTCCTCCACTTGTCGGATCTCTTGCTTGACCAGCCTCGAGTCCTCCTCCACTTGTCGGATTTCCTGCTTGACCAGCCTCGAGTCCTCCTCCACTTGACGGATCTGGGACTTTAATTGAATGTTTTCTTCCTGAGCAAGGCGCACTTCGTTCTTAGTCTTCATGTTATCCTCCTTGACCAGCCTCGAGTCCTCCTCCACTTTACGGATCTCCTCCTTGACCAGCCTCGAGTCCTCCTCCACTTGACGGATCTCCTCCTTGACCAGCCTCGAGTCCTCCTCCACTTGACGGATCTGGGACTTTAATAGAACAATCTCCTCCTGAGCAAGCTGCCCTTCGTTCTTAGTCTTCCTGTTGTCCTCCTCGAGCAAATGATTCGCTGTATTTAGGCGAGTGTTTTCCTCCTCCAGCTTGAGGTTGTCAGCTTGGTGAGCCTTGTTGACACACTCCAGCTGGTCCAGAGTGTCCAGGAGGCGGCGGGTGGCGTTCTCCCTCTCCTTCACACCTGCCAACACATCAAATATTAAATATATACTGCTATATATATTACCACCACCCACAACTACTACTACTAGTATATATATCAGATATATACTGCTGACCCTGAAATGCACTCCAGTCCCTGAAATACAGTCAAGGACGTGAAGTACACTCCAGGAGCAGAAGTACATGCCAGGCCCTGACGTACACTTAAGATCCAGAAGTATAATCAATACCCTGAAGTACACTTCAGATCATGAAGTAGACTTCAGGCTCTGAAATACACTCCAGGACCAAAAGTACTCTCCTGTTTTTAAACTACACTCAAGACCCCTGAAATACATTAAAGTCCCTGAAGGACACTCCAGTATCTGAAGTGTACTACAGACCTTCAACTACATTTTAGACCCTGAAGTACACTGCAGACCCTGAAGCACATTTCAAACACTGAAGTTCAATTCAGGATTTGATGTACACTCCAAAACTGAATTCCACTCCAGATCTTGAAGAACACTCATGATCCTGAAAAAAAACTCCAGACCCTAAAGTTCACTACAGACCCTGAAGTTAACTCAAGGACCTGAGGTACACTCTAGACATTGAAATACTCTCCAAGACATGAATTGCACTCATGACCACGAAGAACACTCCAGACACTGAAGTACACTCAAAGACGTGAAGTGTACCATGACCACATCAGACCCTAAAGTACACTCCAGACCTTGAAGTACATTCAAGAATGAAAAATACACTTCAGACCCTGATTTATGAAGAATCTGAGGTGCACTTCTGACTCTTATACACACTGTAGGGCCTGAGGTATACTTTAGACCTTGAAGTACTAATCAGGACTTGAAGCACACTTCATGCCCTGAAGCACACTATAGGACATAAAGTAAACTATAGGCCATGAAGAAGGCTATAGGCACTGAAGTACACTCCAGAAAGTGAAGTACACTCCAGGCCCTGAACTACAGTCCAGGTCCTACAGAACACCCCAATCCCGAAAGACATTACAGACCTTGAAGTACTTTCCAGACCCTGAAAAACACTCCAGACCCTGAAAAACACTCCAGACTCTGAAATACACATAATGATGAGAAGTACACATCGGACCCTGAAGGACATTTCAGGCCCTGATATATATTCAAGACTCTAAAGTAAACGACAAGCACTGAAGTACACTCCAGGACGAAATGTACACTCCAGGCATTGCAATACACTCCAGATCCTGAGGTAAACTACCCAGCAAATACTTTATGTTGCCAGAATGTGCCTGGGAATTTTTTGAGAGCTGGGGCAAAGTTAGTTTTTAAGTAATCAATACGTTTTTGTGTCCAGTCATAAATTGTTTGTCATAATTTACTACACAACGTTGGGTAACAAAAAATTGAGGCCTCGTGGCAACCTTAATTACTGCATAAAAGTAGTTTCTATTATTTATGATATATAAATATAGAAACTATAAATATACAAAATATTAGTTGAAATAAAACAGGAGCATAATAAAGGCGAGTTCACCTTTGTATTTATTTCTTAGATGGCAGTGTTGGTAGATGGTTGTGGTTGGTGGCAGTGTTGGTAGATGGTAGTGTTTGGTGGCAGTGTTGGTAGATGGTTGTGGTTGGTGGTAGTGTTGGTAGATGGTTGTGGTTGGTGGCAGTGTTGGTAGATGGTAGTGTTTGGTGGCAGTTTTGGTAGATGGTTGTGGTTGGTGGCAGTGTTGGTAGATGGTAGTGTTTGGTGGCAGTGTTGGTAGATGGTAGTGTTTGGTGGCAGTGTTGGTAGATGGTAGTGTTTGGTGGCAGTGTTGGTAGATGGTTGTGGTTGGTGGTAGTGTTGGTAGATGATACCTGGTTGATACATGGTTGATGGGGTTCTGGGAGTTCTTCTACTCCCCAAGCCCGGCCCGTGGCCAGGCTTGACTTGTGAGAGTTTGGTCCACTAGGCTGTTGCTTGGAGCCGCCCTCAGGCCCACATACCCACCACAGCCCGGTTGGTCCGGCACTCCTTGTAGGAATAAATCTAGTTTCCTCCTGAAGATGTCCACGGTTGTTCCGGCAATATTTCTTATGCTTGCTGGAAGGACGTTGAACAACCGCGGACCTCTGATGTTTATACAGTGTTCTCTGATTGTGCATATGGCACCTCTGCTCTTCACTGGTTCTATTTTGCATTTTCTTCCATATCGTTCACTCCAGTACGTGGTTATTTTACTGTGTAGATTTGGTACTTGGCCCTCCAGTATCTTCCAGTTGTATATTATTTGATATCTCTCTCGTCTTCTTTCTAGTGAATACATTTGGAGGGCTTTGAGACGATCCCAATAATTTAGGTGCTTTATTGCGTCTATGCGTGCCGTATATGTTCTCTGTATTCCCTCTATTTCAGCAATCTCTCCTGCTCTGAAGGGGGAAGTGAGTACTGAGCAGTACTCAAGACGGGAAAACACAAGTGACTTGAAGAGTACAACCATTGTGATTGGATCCCTGGATTTGAAAGTTCTCGTAATCCATCCTTTCATTTTTCTGGCTGTCGCAATATTTGCTTGGTTATGCTCCTTAAACGTTAGGTCGTCAGACATTATTATTCCCAAATCCTTTACATGCTGTTTTCCTACTATGGGTACATTTGATTGTGTTTTGTTTAAGGTCCTCATATTTACCGTACCTGAGTACTTGGAATTTACCACTGTTAAACATCATGTTATTTTCTGATGCCCAGTCGAAAACTTTATTAATATCAGCTTGAAGTTTTTCAATGTCTTCAGCCGAGATAATTTTCATACTGATTTTTGTGTCATCTGCATAGGATGATACGAAGCTGTGACTTGTATTTTTGTCTATATCTGATATGAGAATAAGGAAAAGCAGCGGTGCAAGGTTCTGTACCCTGAGGTACAGAGCTTTTAACTGTACTTGGACTAGATTTTATATGGGTGACCGTTACTCGCTGAGTCCTGTTTGACAGAAAACTGAGTATCCAGCGTCCTACTTTACCGCTTATTCCCATTGACTTCATTTTGTGTGCTATCACGCCATGGTCACATTTATCGAAAGCCTTTGCGAAGTCCGTGTATATCACATCAGCATTCTGTTTTTCTTCTAATGCCTCAGTGACTTTGTCGTAGTGCTCAAGTAGCTGTGAGAGGCACGATCTTTCCGCTCGAAATCCATGTTGGTCTGGGTTGTGAGGGTCATTGGTCTCCATGAAATTGGTGATCTGACTCTTAATCACTCTCTCAAATACTTTTGTGATGTGCGATGTTAGTGCAACTGGTCTATAATTCTTTGCCAATGCTTTGCTCCCTCCCTTGTGTAGAGGGGCTATGTCTGATACTTTAAATGCATCTGGTATCTCCCCCGTGTCGAAGCTCTTCCTTTACACTATACTGAGTGCCTGTGCTACCGGCACTTTGCATTTCTTTACAAATATTGAATTCCATGAGTCTGGACCTGGGGCCGAGTGCATGGGCATGTTTTCAATTTCTCTTTCAAAATTTAGTGCGCTCGTGTTGATATCAGTTATATTTACAGGGGTTTGAATATCCCGCATAAAGAAATTGTCTGGATCTTCCACTTTCATGTTGTTTATTGGAGTGCTAAACGTGTCCTCATACTGCTTTTTTAGGATTTCACTAATTTCTTTGTCATCTTCCGTGTATGAACCTTCACTTGTACGAATAGGTCCAATACTGGCAGTGGTTTTTGCTTTTGATTTCGCATATGTGAAGAAATAATTAGGATTTTTTATTATTTCCTGAATTGCTTTCTGTTCTAACTGCCTTTCTTCAGTTTCATATGAGTGTTTCAATTTCCGCTCGATTTCTTCAATCTCCCTATTTAAATTATTCCTTCTTTGACGGGAAATTCGTGTCTGCATAAGCAGTTCCGTTATTTTTTCCTGCGTTTATAGTGTCGTCTGCGTTCTCTTTCTACGATGGATCTCTTTCTGGCTTTCCTCAAAGGAACATGTTTCAGACAGACTTGATACGCTTCCGAAGTCAGTTTTTCTATTCCTTCTGTAGGACTTATATTACTTAGAACAGTTTCCCATGGAATGTTTGTAAGTTCCCTGTTTATTATCTCCCAGTCTATCCTTTTACTATTAAAATTGAATTTACTGAATAGCCCCTCTCGCTTTATCAACGTTTTAGGTCTATTCTGATTATTAATGGACGTTTGCACTTCAATGAGCTTGTGATCTGAATATGTGGTATCTGATACCGTAATGTCTCTGATAATGTCTTCATTGTTCGTAAAGACCAGATCTAGAATATTTTCATTTCTCGTTGGCTCCGATATCTGCTGATTGAGTGAAAATTTGTCACAGAATCTAAGTAGTTCTCTAATCTGTGGTTGGTTAGGTCCTGATAGATTTCCTGGTATAATATTATTGTTTGCTATTTTCCACCTGAGACTAGGCAAGTTGAAGTCACCTAGGAAGATAATATCAGGTATTGGGTTCTTCAAATTATCAAGGCTATTCTCTATTTTGTTTATCTGTTCTGTGAATTCCTCAGCCGTTGCATCTGGCGGTTTGTAAATTAGAATAATCACTAAATTTATTTTCTCTATTTTTAATCCCAGTACCTCTACCACCTCATTTGTAACGTTTAGGAGCTCAGAGCATACAAGGTCTTCCCTAATATACGGACCCACTCCTCCATGTGACCTAATTTTCCTATCACACCTGTATAGGTTATATCCTGGAATCCAGATCTCACTGTCCAACAATTCACAACCATCTACCAACACTGCCTCAACCACAACCATCTTTCACACTTTCACGTCTTTCACACTTTCACGTGAGAGGCACGGAACGCTACATAAAGAGTGGCGGAGTGGCATGGGTTTCTGTGAAAGCTCCAAATACTGCATTTGACTCCGTGAGGAGGCCATTTATGAACTGTACTTTGTTGTTTGTTCGTGTTTTCAGTCCTTGTATGTTGGCAAAGATGAATGAAGTTACTCTATTTGTGATAGTTTGAATGGGAGACTTTCTCGGCAAGCCCATTATGCGTGGACATAATGAGTTTGTTCTGACCAGTACTGATTGTTGTAGGGCAGTTGCCTGTCGTAGTTGTAGTTCCCTTTCGGTGTGTAATTGTATCTGTAATTCTGGAATGCAAGTGGATCTGGCATTCAGTTCCATACACTCTCCATGCTCCTCCTTTTGAATTCTCTTTCGGTCTGGTATAAAAAATTCATAGAGTTTCCTCCAAATTCATTATCCTGCTTGCCACTCTTTATGTAGCGTTCCGTGCCTTTCACGTGAAAGTGTGAAAGACGTGAAAGTGTGAAAGATGGTTGTGGTTGAGGCAGTGTTGGTAAATGGTTGTGGATGGTGGCAGTGTTGGTAGATGGTAGTGTTTGGTGGTAGTGTTGGTAGATGGTTGTGGTTGGTGGCAGTGTTGGTAGATGGTTGTGGTTAGTGGTAGTGTTGGTAGACGGTTGTGGTTGAGACAGTGTTGGTAGATGGTTGTGGTTGGTGGCAGTGTTGGTAGATGGTAGTGTATCGTGACATTGTTGGTAGATGGTTGTGGTTGGTGGCAGTGTTGGTAGATGGTTGTGGTTGGTGGTAGTGCTGGTAGATGGTTGTGGTTAGTGGAAGTGTTGGTAGATGGTAGTGTATCGTGGCATTGTTGGTAGATGGTTGTGGTTGGTGGTAGTGTTGGTAGATGGTTGTGGTTGGTGGAAGTGTTGGTAGATGGTAGTGTAAGGTGGCAGTGTTGGTAGATGGTTGTGGTTGGTGGTAGTGTTGGTAGATGGTGGTGGTTGGTGGCAGTGTTGGTAGATGGTAGTGTATGGTTGCAGTGTTGGTAGATGGTTGTGGTTGGTGGCAGTGTTGGTAGATGGTGGTGGTTGGTGGCAGTATTGGAAGATTCCAGGAAACAATTTTAGTTTGCCACAACGTTCCAGGAAAGTGTTTGAAAGCAGCAGCAACATTTGTTCTCACATTTTAGATATGTTATTGTGTAGAATCGTAAATAGGTTTCCACAACTTACTGCACAACGTTGGTTAAACAAAATTTGAGACCTTGTGGCAACCTTAGATCAATATAAATAAAAATGGAAATGTTCGATTGTTCCAAATCGCTAATCTCCGAAATTCTACGCTGATTGCATTGATATTTTGACACAACGTTCCATTCGCCTCCAAGCAGGTTTTTATATTCATACTGTATACATGTAACGTCTGTTACGGGAAAAAAATATGATTTATTTGAAAAACTGTGTTTTTTCATGTAAGGGAAATCTTTGAAACCTCTTTACCGATTGCTTTGAAATTTTGACACATTGTTCCATTCGAATATGCGCGTGTTTTTTATACATCTACAATATAGATGCCACACCTGTGACAGGTAAAAACGTTTTTTTTAAACAGTGCCATGTGCACATAATAGCAACACACTCTATACTAAATATGTTACGATTCCATTTTAATGTTTCCGATTGCATTGATAAATTTATTTTCATAGATTTCGATTTATTTTCATTTTGATTTAATTATTTTGAGTGACATTGCGTTGGAATTGAGCTGTGTTGTTTACCATACCGTTCATTTCATGAATATAAGTATAGATGCCACACCTGTGACAGGTAAAAACATGCTTTTTTGAAAAACAGTGCCATCTGTTGCACGTAAGAGCAACACATGCTATACTAAATATATTATGATTCCATTTCAATGTTTCAGATAACACTGATTAATTTAATTTTCATAGATTTCGATTTATTGTCATTTTGATTTAATTATTTTGGGTGACACTGCGTTGTAATTGAGCCATCCTGTTCATTTGGTGAGTATAGTTTATTTTGTTATTTTAGAAAAAATTCATTTCGTTTTTTAACTGTTTTTCTTACATTTCAGTGATAGGAACATCAGATCATTTGATGTTCTCAATTTTCTGATAGGAACATCAGATCATATGGGAATGCACCAAACGAGGAAGTGGGAAATGGTGGGGAGGATGAGGGGACAGGAGTGGGGGATGGTGAGGAGGACGAGGGGGCGGGGGAGGTAATAATAGTGGGGAGGACAAGGGGGCGGGGGAAGTTGGGGATATTTGGGACAAGGGGATGGGTGAATGGAGAATGGTGTGTAGGACAAGGGGACAGGGAAGTGGGGGATAGTGGGGAGGTCGAGGGGACAGGGAGGGGGGAATGATAGGGAGGACGAGGGGCTCTGAAGAGTGGGAAATGGTTAAGAGGACGATGGGACGGTGGAGGGGAGAATGGTGGGGTGGACTGGGAGACAGGAGAAGGTTGCTGTGGCTCAGTAACGCACATGCGTTGCTGAGCCACAGCAACGCGTGTCGGGGTACAGATAGTATTGAAAAAAAGTAGTTTTCTTGACTGATGATATATATAAAAATAAAGAAATAAAAAAAATATATATTCTACATTCAGTAAAAATAAAACAGGAGCATAATAAAGGTGGTTTCAACAATTTGTATTCATTATTTTTAACTAATGGAGAATCCATTGTGGTGTTGGTGGTTGTTCTTGGTGGGTTGTGGTTGGAGGCAGTGGTGGTTGGTTGCTGTGGTTGGTGGTAATGGTCGTAGTTGGTGTTAGTGATTGATGGTGTTTGTGGTTGTGTTGTGCATGGTAGTGTGATGCAGTTGTTATGGTATACTGGTGGTGCGGTGGTGGTGTGGTGTGGTAGTGTGGTGTAGTAGTATGATCGCATTGTGCAGTAATTTCACGGTGGTAGATGTGGTGGGGTACAAGTTGAGGCGGTGTTGGAAGTGTGTTAAGGTAGTATTGTGTGGTGATGTGGTAATGGTGATGGAAGTGTGGTGGGGTGGTGTGGTAATTGTGGTGGGGTGGTGTGGCATGGTAATGATAGTATGGTAGTGGTAGTGTGGTAATATGGTGTGGTGGTGTAGTGAGGTGGGGTAGTGTGGTGATGTGGTGTGGTGGCATGGTGTGGTAGTGTGGTGTGTTAGTGTCGTGTAGTAATGTGCTGTGGTAGTGTGGTAATATGGTGCGGTAGTGGGGTGTAGTAGTGTAGTGAGGTAGTGTTGTGAGGCAGTGTTATGTGTTAGTGTGGTGTGGTTGTGTGTTTGTGTGATAATATGGTGTTATGGAGTAGTGTGGTGGGGTAGTGTGATAGGATGGTGTGGTAATCGTGGTGTGGGGTGTTGTGTAGTGTGGAGTATGTGGTGTTGGTGTAATGTGGTAGTGGTGGTGTATACTCATCTAATTGTACTCACCTAGTTGTGCTTGCGGGGGTTGAGGTCTGGCTCTTTAGTCCCGCCTTTCAACCGTCAATCAACAGGTGTACAGGTTCCTGAGCCTATTGGGCTCTATCATATCTACACTTGAAACTGTGTATAGAGTCAGCCTCCACCACATTGCTTCCTAATGCATTCCATTTGTCAACCACTCTGACACTAAAAAAGTTCTTTCTAATATCTCTGTGGCTCATTTGGGCACTCAGTTTCCACCTGTGTCCCCTAGTGCGTGTGCCCCTTGTGTTAAATAGCCTGTCTTTATCAACCCTGTCAATTCCCTTGAGAATATTGAATTCCCTTGTATTCACCTAGTTGTGCTTGCGGGGGTTGAGTTCTCTTTCGGCCCGCCTCTCAATTGTCAATCAATAAATTTTTACAAACTACTATTTTTTCATGCAAACACAAACACACACACACTCACACACACACACACTCTGTACTCGGTCCTATCTTGTTTCTGATATATGTAAATGATCTCCCGGAGGGTATCGATTCATTTCTCTCAATGTTTGCGGACGATGCTAAAATTATGAGAAGGATTAAAACAGAAGAGGACTGTTTGAGGCTTCAAGAAGACCTAGACAAGCTGAAGGAATGGTCGAACAAATGGTTGTTAGAGTTTAACCCAACCAAATGTAATGTAATGAAGATAGGTGTAGGGAGCAGGAGGCCAGATACAAGGTATCATCTGGGAGAGGAAATTCTTCAGGAGTCAGAGAAGGAAAAAGACTTGGGGGTTGATATCACGCCAGACCTGTCTCCTGCAGCACATATCAAGCGGATAACATCAGCGGCATATGCCAGGCTGGCCAACATACGAACGGCATCAGAAACTTGTGTAAAGAATCATTCGGAACTTTGTATACCACATATGTCAGGCCAATCCTGGAGTATGCAGCCCCAGCATGGAGTCCATATCTAGTCAAGGATAAGACTAAACTGGAAAAGGTTCAAAGGTTTGCCACCAGACTAGTACCCGAGCTGAGAGGTATGAACTACGATGAGAGACTACGGGAATTAAACCTCACTTCGCTGGAAGACAGAAGAGTTAGGGGGGACATGATCACCACATTCAAGATTCTGAAGGGAATTGATAGGGTAGATAAAGACAGTCTATTTAACACAAGGGCAACACGCACAAGGGGACACAGGTGGAAACTGAGTGCCCAAATGAGCCACAGAGATATTAGAAAGAACTTTTTTAGTGTCAGAGTGGTTGACAAATGGAATGCATTAGGGGGTGATGTGGTGGAGGCTGACTCCATACACAGTTTCAAATGTAGATATGACAGAGCTCGATAGGCTCAGGAATCTGTACACCTGTTGATTGATGGTTGAGAGGCGGGACCAAAGAGCTAGAGCTCAACCCCCGCAAACACAACTAGGTGAGTACAACTAGGTGAGTACACACACACACACACACACACACACACACACACACACACACACACACACACACACACACACACACACACACACACACACACACACACACACACACACACAGGCTTACTAATGAATTTGGCAGGAATAAGGGAAGCTTGGCAGGGGAAGGGGGAGTAGTAGTAGGTGGAGTAGCGGGTGTAGGAGGGGTGGGGGTCAGCCAGGAAGAGGGCCACCAGCATGACCCTGAACTGAGAAAGAGGACAATCATAATCCATGGATTGCTTGAAGCCAGGGCACCATCGAGGCAGGAAAGGATGGAGATTGAGGATTTGGAGCTACAGGGGATCTTGAGAGCCATGAGAGCCCAGATGGCAGGGAATGAGGTGCAAGTTCAACGACACATTGGACCATACAACTGTAACAGGAAACGACCTGTCCTGGTACAGTTCACTAAAGAAGAGGCAGTGGATTACATACTGCATCACAAACACTTACTCAGAGGTAGCGAAAATTACTACAACGTATATATTGACAAATTCATGTCGAAGGAGGAACAGATTGCCCACAGAGCAAGCAAACAACAATACAACTCTTCCCATTTGAGAGTAGCTACACACCCCAGTGCTAATCCACCCCATGCTAACCAGCTCACACCTGCTTTTCAGGTCACCCCTTCCCCAAATCAGCCGCCCCCTGCTTATCTCCCCAACACATCCCTTGACCCCTCTGACCCCACTGCAGTCAAATTCATCCCACATTCCAAGGACCCCCTCATCACCTCAACCCCCAAAACCCGTCCAGCCCTCATCCCCTCAACCCCCAAAACCCACCCAGCCCTCATCCCCTCAACCCCCAAAACCCACCCAGCCCTCATCCCCTCAACCCCAAGAACCCACCCAGCCCTCATCCCCTCAACACCCAAAGCCTACCCAGCCCTCACCCCTCCTCATCCCCTCTCCTTCCATGTGACCCCCCACCCTTGCGAGGGGGGTGGGAGGTTCCCCCCACCCCCTCTATCCTTCCCCCTCCCAACCTCTATCTGACTCCCAACCTTACGCTATCTCCCAACCCCTCTATGGCCTCCCTAATTTTCAGACCCAGTATGCCCTTCCTACTCCAGACCTACCTACCCAGGCCCTACCCCAGACCCTCCTACCTACCTTCCTAGAAGCCCAGTCCTCAGTAGCCCCCCAAGCACCCCTCCTGACCTCTTTCACCCCCCATACACCCCCCGGACCCCCCCAGACACCCCCCGGATCTCCCCGGACATCCCCCGTATCCTCCCTGCCCCCAGTCATCCCCCAGACACCCCCCAGATCCCCCAGACCCCCCTGCCCCCAGTCACCCCCCAGACACCCCCCAGATCCCCCCAGACCCCCAGAGAAAGGGAGAACTCTGGTACAAGAGTTTCCATGAAGAATCTCAAGGTTTGGTACACCAATGCTGATGGGGTATCTAATAAAGCAGAAGAGATAAAAGAAAGAGTGAGTGAAGCAGATCCTGACATAGTTGCAATTGTGGAAACTAAAATTAATGACATGATCTCAGATGCAATCTTTCTTGAAGGGTACCAGGTGATACGAAAAGAGAGGACACAGGGACAGGGAGGGGGAGTAGCACTCCTAATAAAGCGGAAATGGAAGTTTGAAGACCTGGGAAATCGAGTTACCAATGAGTGCACAAGCTTCATACATGGAACTCTGACAGTAGATGGGAGGAAGATTGTGATCTTGGTAATCTACAATCCCCCACCAAACAGTAGAAGACCCAGGCAGGAGTATGATGACAACAACAAAGCATGTATAGATGAACTGCAGAAGGCAGCAACACTAGCCCACAGAATGAGAGCGAAGCTGCTGATCATGGGGGACCTAAATCATAGAGAGATAAATTGGGAATCAAGGAATCCCCATGGAGGGGACGAAACGTGGGGAGCAAAATTAGTAGATGTTCTAGACAGGAATTTTCTGACACAGCATGTGAAGGAAGACACAAGGGAAAGAGGAGGAGATGCACCGAGCCTATTAGACCTGATTTTCACCCAGAACGTAGAAGATATCGAGAATTTAGAGCATGAAATACCTCTAGGGGCCAGTGACCATTGTGTCCTAGTCTTTGACTACATGATGGAATTCAAACTTATGACCATGGGACAAGAGATCTGGGAAAGGAGAGCTGACTACAGGAAAGGGGACTATATGAGGATAAGGGACTATCTGGGTGAAGTGCAGTGGGAGGAAGAAATTAGAGGAAAAACAGTCCAAGATATGATGGACCTAGTCATACAGAAATGCCAGGAGGCCGAAGAGAGATTTATACCAACGGTAAAGGGAAAAAATAAGAAGGAATATAATAACCCATGGTTTAATAGACAGTGTCAGGAAGCAAAAATGGCCAGCAGGCAGGAGTGGAGGAAGTACAGAAGACAAAGAACAGAGGACAACAGGATCAGATACAACAGAGCTAGGAACGATTACATTAACATAAGACGAACATCGGAAAGGGACTATGAGAACGATATTGCAATCAAAGCGAAAAAAACAACCTAAGTTACTACACAGTCATATAAGAAGCAAAATGTCGGTGAACGACCAAGTGACAAGACTAAGGAAGACAGAGGGGGCATATAGTGAAAGTGACAAGGAAATCTGCGAGGCACTGAATGCCAGTTTCCATGGAGTGTTCACTACCGAGCCTGAGCAGCTCCCATTGTTGGAAGGGGTTACCCTAGATGAAAGACTATCAGATATAGAGGTGACAGCAGAGGAGGTAATGAAACAGTTGACAACTCTAGATGCAACTAAAGCAGTTGGACCAGACAAAGAATCACCATCGATACTAAAAGAAGCAGCACAGGCCCTCAGCGTGCCTCTGGCAATGATCTTTAATGAGTCACTTATGTCAGGAGAATTGCCCAGTTGCTGGAAGAAGGCAAATGTCGTTCCGATCTTCAAGAAAGGTGATAGGGAGGAGGCACTTAAGTATAGACCTGTATAACTGACAAGCATCCCCTGTAAAATACGGGAAAGAATGATTAGGCTAAGACTGGTTGCACACCTGGAGAACATTAGGTTTGTGAACAAACATCAACATGGGTTCTGGACAGGGAAATCGTGCCTAACAAACCTTCTGGAATTCTATGATAAAATAACGAGGATAAGACAGGACAGAGATGGTTGGGCAGACTGCATATTTCTGGACTGCCAAAAAGCCTTTGATACAGTACCGCACAAGAGACTGCTGTTCAAGCTCGAGAGGCAGGCGGGGGTGGGGGGAAAGGTCCTAGCATGGATAAGGAACTACCTAACAGGAAGGAGCCAAAGAGTTACGGTAAGGGGCGAGAAGTCGGACTGGCGAACAGTAACAAGTGGAGTACCACAAGGATCGGTGCTGGGACCAATTCTATTTCTTGTATATGTTAACGACATGTTTACAGGCGTAGAGTCCTACATGTCTTTGTTTGCGGATGACGCAAAGTTGATGAGAAGAGTTGTGACAGATGAGGATTGCAGGATCCTCCAAGAGGACCTGAACAGGTTGCAGAGATGGTCAGAGAAATGGCTACTGGAATTCAACACGAGCAAATGTAAAGTTATGGAAATGGGACTAGGAGATAGGAGACCAAAGGGACAGTACGCAATGAAGGGGAACAGCCTACCTGTAACGACGCGTGAAAGAGACCTGGGGGTGGACGTAACACCTAATCTATCTCCTGAGGCACATATAAATAGGATAACGACAGCAGCGTACTCTACACTGGCAAAAGTTAGAACATCATTCAGAAACCTAAGTAAGGAGGCATTTAGGGCGCTTTACACTGCCTACATAAGGCCAGTCTTAGAGTATGCCGCCTCATCATGGAGTCCCCATCTGAAGAAGCATATAATGAAACTGGAAAAGGTTCAGAGGTTTGCAACGAGACTCGTCCCAGAGCTACGAGGGATGGGGTATGAGGAGCGCCTGAGGGAACTGTGCCTTACGACACTAGAAAGAAGAAGGGAGAGAGGGGACATGATAGGAACGTATAAGATACTCAGAGAGATTGACAGAGTGGACATAGACGAAATGTTCACACGGAATAGTAACAGAACGAGGGGACATGGATGGAAGCTTGAAACTCAGATGAGTCACAGAGATGTTAGGAAGTTTTCTTTTAGCATGAGAGTAGTGGGAAAATGGAATGTACTTCAGGAACAGGTTGTGGAAGCAAATACTATTCATAATTTTAAAACCAGGTATGATACGGAAATGGGACAGGAGTCATTGCTGTAAACAACCGATGCTCGAAAGGCGGGATCCAAGAGTCAATGCTCGATCCTGCAGACACAACTAGGTGAGTACAACTAGGTGAGTACACACATACACACACACAAACACACACACACTGACACACACACACACACACACACACACACACACACACACACACACACACACACACACACACCAGGAAGCAGCCCATAGCAGCTGTCTAGCTCCCAGGTACCTATTTACTGCTATTTAACAGGGGCATCAGACTGAAGGAAACTCTGCCCATTTGTTTTTTCAGCCGGCGCCGGTGATCGAACCCCGGTCCCCGAGTCTAGAGTGCTGTCCACTCAGCCACCAGCTGCCAGTGTGGGTGGTGGTGGTGCGGTGTAGTATGGTAATGGTAATGTGTACTCACCTATTTGTGCTTCCGGGATTGAGCTCTGGCTCTTTGGTCCCGCCTCTCAACTGTCAATCAACTGGTGTACAGGGTCCTGAGCTTACTGGGCTCTATCATATCTACACTTGAAACTGTGTATGGAGTCTGCCTCCACCACATCACTTCCTAATGCATTCCATTTGTCAACCACTCTGACACTAAAAAAGTTCTTTCAAATATCTCTGTGGTTCACTTGGGCACTGAATTTCCACCTGTGTGCCCTAGTGCATGTGCCCCTTGTGTTAAATAGCATGTCCTTATCTACCCTATCAATTCCTTTGATAATATTGTACGTGGTGATCATGTCCCCCCCTAACTTTTCTGTTTTCCATCGACGAGAGGTTTAACTCAGTCTCTCCTCGTAGCTCATACCTCTCAGCTCGGGAACTAGTCTGGTGGCAAATCTTTGAACATTCTCCAGTTTAGTCTTATGCTTGACTAGATATGGACTCCATGCTGGACCTGCATACTTTAGAATTGGTCTGACATATGTGGAATACAAAGTTCTGACTGATTCCTTACACAAGTTTCTAAATGCCGTTCTTATGTTGGCCAACCTGGCATGTGCCGCTGATGTTATACTCTTGATATGGGCTTCAGGGGACAGGTCTGGTGTGATATCAATCCCCAAGTCTTTCTCCCTCTCTGACTCTTGAAGAATTTCATCTCCCAAGTGAGACCTTGTAACTGGTCTCCTCTGCTCCCTACACCTATCTTCATTACATTACATTTAGTTGGGTTAAACTCTAACAACCACTTGTTCACCCATTCCTTCAGTTTGTCTAGGTCTTCTTGAAGCCTCAAGCAGTCCTCCTCTGACTTAATCCTTCTCATAATTTTGATATCGTCAGGAAATATTGAGAGGAATAAGTCTATACCCTCTGGGAGATCATTTACGTATATCAGAAACAGGAAAGGACTGAGTACAGAGCCCTGTGGGACTCCACTGGTGAATTCACGTCAATCTGAAGTCTCACCACTCACTGTAACTTTCTGCTTCCTATTGCTTAGGTACTCGCTTATGCAATGGATCACCTTACCAGTCACTCCTACCTTTATCTCCAGCTTATGCACCAGCCTCTTATGGGGTACTGTCTAAGGCTTTCCAATAGTCCAAGAAAATGTAGTCCACCCAACCTTCTCTTTCTTGCTTAATCTTTGTCACCTTGTTGTAGAACTCTATTAAGCCTGTAAGGCAAGATTTACCCTCCCTGAACTCATGTGGGCAATTTGTCACGAAGTCCCTTCTCTCCAGATGTTTTACTAGGTTTTTCCCGCAATCTTCTCCATCACCTGGCATGGTATAGAAGTCAAGGACACTAGCCTGTAGTTCAGTGCCTCTTGTCTATCACCCTTTTTTGTATATTTGGACCACATTTGCCATCTTCCATATTTCTGATAGGTCTCCCGTGACTTACTATACACTATGAAGAGTGGCAAGCAGAGTGCCTCTGCACACTCTTTCAATACCCATGGTGAAATCCCGTCAGGACCAACGGCTTTTCTCACATCCAGATCCAACAGGTGTCT
Source organism: Procambarus clarkii (assembly GCF_040958095.1). Classification (NCBI taxonomy): domain Eukaryota; kingdom Metazoa; phylum Arthropoda; class Malacostraca; order Decapoda; family Cambaridae; genus Procambarus; species Procambarus clarkii. The sequence goes on from NC_091199.1 coordinate 36,559,258, forward strand.
CTTGACCTCATCTCTCATAATTTCGAACCCTTCCAAGGCCACCTGGTTTACTGCCACCTCTTCTAGCACAGTGACCTCACCTTGTTCTATTGTGAAGACCTCCTCGAACCTCTTGTTGAGTTCTTCACACACCTCTTTGTCATTATCTGTATACCTGTCATCGCCTGTTCTAAGTTTCATTACCTGTTCTTTCACTGTTGTTTTCCTCCTGATGTGACTATGGAGTAGCTTTGGTTCGGTCTTGGCTTTGCTTGCTATATCATTTTCGTAATTTTTCTATGCTTCTCTTCTCACACTAACATACTCATACCTGGTTCTCTGGTATCTCTCTCTGCTTTTTGGTGTTCTGTTATTTCGGAAGTTCCTCCACGCCCTATTGTTCAGTTCCTTTGCTTCCATACATGCCCTGTTAAACCATGGATTCTTCTTTTGCTTCTCGTATTTTTCTTTTTGGGCCTGGATGAACCTGTTTACTGCCTCCTGAAACTTTTGGGTGACATAGTCCATCATGTCTTGTACAGACATAGCTCTGAGGTCTGTGTCCCATGGTATATTCCTTAGGAAACGTCTCATCTCCTCATAATTTCCCTTTCGGTATGCCAGCCTTTTGTTTCCTAGTTCAATTCGGGGAGAGATAAATCCTAGCTCTACCAGGTACTCAAAGATCAATACTCAGTGATCACTCATTCCCAAGGGTGCTTCCAACCTAACTTTCCTTATATCCCACTCATTAAGGGTAAATATTAGATCAAGCATAACTGGTTCATCTTCCCCTCTCATTCTTATTGGTCCCTTGATGTGATGGCTTAAAAAGCTTCTTGTTGCCACATCCAACAGCTTATCTTCCCATGTATCTTGTCCGCCTTGTGGGTCTCTGTTCTCCCAATCTATGTTCCAGTGGTTCAAGTCTTCCATGATTAGTAGTCCAGATCCTTTCCTGCTAGCGACAGAAGCTGCTCTCTCTATTATGTTAATGGTGGCCATGTTGTTTCTATCATATACCTGTCTGGGTCTTCTGTCATTTGGTGGTGGGTTATATATGACTACGAATATAATTTTTTTGTCCTACAGTTGCTATGGTACCTGTTTTGTAGTCACTGAAACCTTCACAGCCCTGCATAACCATCTCTTCAAACCCCAGTCTTTTCTTACCATCAAAGCTACACCACCGCGTCCTCTTCCTTCTCTCTCTTTCCTCACAACACATTAGTCCTGTGGGAACACTGTATTTGTTATGGTTTTCGTTAGCTTTGCTTCTGTGAGTGCTGTTACGTCTGGGTTCTCTTCAAGTACCCATTCTCCAAGTTCAGTTGCTTTATTTGAATTCCATCTATGTTAGTGTACATTGCCTTGAGGCTCACTTTCTTCTGTCTCTTCTGATATCGCCTCCTTGGTGAGCGTTCTGCTGATGGGGAAGCTGTTCCATGGGTGTGAGGATTTGTGAGGTGGATAACAGCGTCTCAGAGGATACTGGGGTGATGGGTGGGGGGGGGGGGGTCATGTGAAGTGGGTCAGGGAGGGTATTGGATGAAGGGGGAGGTGGAGGGAGGACAGGAAGGAAAAGGGGGAGGAGGACATGGTGGGAGGAGGGTAGGTGTTGCAGGGTCAGAATGGGGTGTGGGGGGTGGGAGATTTGGCTGAGCACTTGAATGGGGGCAGGGAGGGTTTGGGGTTGGGGGGGTTTCTATGCAGAGGAGGGTGGTGGAGTTGCCCTTCCTTCTGGGGTTACTAGGTTGCTGGTTGTGGGTTCTCCCCTCACCTCTGGGGATGTTGTGTTGGGAGCTGTGATTTCCTGGTTTTCTCCTCTCGCCCTGCATTTTCTTCCTTGCTTCTGCTGCCTATGTGATTGTATTGTAGTGTGGTAGTGGTGGTGTGTGGTGGTGGTGTGGAGTAGTGTGATAGTGGTGTGTGGTATAGTGTGGAAGTGTGTGTTGGTGGTGGTTTCGTGTGGAAATGGTGGTGGAGTATTGTTGTATTGTGTGGTGGTGTATTGTGATAAAGGTAGTGTGTGGTGTTAGTGTGGTAAGGTGTGGTGGTGGCGGTGTGGTGAAGTGTGTTAATGATGCGTGGTAGTGTGTGTTGATGCTGTTGGTGGAGGTGGTGGTGGTAGTGGTAGTGGAGATGCTGGTGGTGGTAGTGGAGGTGCTGTTGGTGGTAGTGGAAGTGCTGGTGGAGGTGGTAGTGGAGATGCTGGTGGTGGTTGTGGAAGTGCATGTTGTGGTAGTGGAGGTGCTGATTGTGGTGGTCGAGAAGGTGCTTGTGGTGGTTGTGAAGGTGCTAGTGATTGTACTAGAGGTGCTGGTGGTGGTAATAATGAAGGTGCAGGCGGTGATGGTGGTAGTGGAGGTGCTGGTGGCAGTGGAGGTGCTGTTGTTGGTGGTGCTGATAGTGAAGGTGGGGGTAGTGGAGTTTATTGCTGTAGTAGTGTAATAGTAGTGGAGGCGGTGGTAGTGGAGTTGATTGCGATAGTAGTGTAATGGTAGTGGAGGTGGTGGTGGTAGTGGTTGTGGAGGTGCTGTTTGTGGTGGTGGTAGTGGAGGTGTTGGTGGTAGTGGAGGAAGGTGTCGTGACGGACGACGGTTGTTGATGAATCTGCTGGTTGGTGGTACTGGTGGTTGATGGTAATTGGGGGTTGATGGTTATTGTGATTGAGGATTGTGGTGGTTGATGGAAGTGGAGGTTGATGGAATTGGTGGTTGATGGAAGTGGTTGTTGACGGAAGTGGTGGTTGACGAAAGCAGTTGATGATGGAAGTGGTGGTTCATTTTAAGTGGTTGAATATGGTAGTCGGGGCTGATGGTAGTGATGGTTGGTGGTGGTGGTGGTAGATGGTTTAGGTTGGTGGTAGTGGTGGTAGATGGTTATAGTGGTTGATGATTGTTGTGGTTGATGATTGTGGTGGTTAATGATTATGGTGGTTACTAAAAGTGCTGGTAAATGGTCATGGTAGTTGATGGATGCGGTAGTTGAAGGCTGTGGTGGTTGATGGCTGTGGTTGATGATGGTTGTGGTGGTTGATGGTTGTGGTGGTTGATTGTTGTGGTGGTTGGTGGTTTTGGTTGCTGATAGTGGTGGATGGTGGTAGTGATGGTTGATAGTTATGGAGGTTGACCATAGTGGTGGTTGACGGTTATGGAGGTTGACCATAGTGGTGGTTGATGGTTATTGTGTTTGATAATTAGTGGTTGATGACTGTGATGGTTGGTGGAACTGGTGGTTGAAGGAAGTGGTTGGTGTCATTTGTGGTTAATGATTGTGGTTAGTGGTAGTGGTTGTAATGATTGTTGTTGGTGGTTGTGGTTAGTGTCATTTGTGGTTGATAGTTGTGATTGGAGGTAGTGGTAGTTATAGTTGGTGGTAATGGTGGTTATGTTTGATGGTAGTGGTAATTGATGTTGATGTGGTTGGTGGTAGTGGTTGTTGATGCGAATGATAACTGTGGTTTGTGGCAGTGGTGTTGGTGGCAATAGTGGTTAATGGTAGTACTTGATGGTAGTGATTGTTGGTGTTGATAGTTGATGGTTGTGACGTGATAGTGATGGTATAGAGGTGGTCTGGTGATGTGGTGTGGTCTGGTGGTCTGGTGATGTGGTGAGGTCTGGTGGTCTGGTGATGTGATGTGATCTGGTGGTCTGGTGATGTGGTGTGGTCTAGTGGTCTGGTGGTCTGGTGATGTGGTGTGGTCTAGTGGTCTGGTGATGTGATGTGATCTGGTGGTCTGGTGATGTGATGTGATCTGGTGGTCTGGTGATGTGGGGTGGTCTAGTGGTCTGGTGATGTGGTGGTCTGGTGATGTGGTGTGGTCTAGTGGTCTGGTGATGTGATGTGATCTGGTGGTCTGGTGATGTGGTGTGGTGTGGTGTGGTGATCTGGTGATCTGGTGTGGTCTGGTGGTCTGGTGATGTGGTGTGGTGTGGTGATCTGGTGATGTGGTGTGGTCTGGTGGTCTGGTGATTTGGTGAGGTCTGGTGGTCTGGTGATGTGGTGTGGTGTGGTGGTCTGGTGATGTGGTGTGGTGTGGTGTGGTGGTCTGGTGATGTGGTGTGGTGTGGTGGTCTGGTGATGTGGTGTGGTGTGGTGGTCTGGTGATGTGGTGTGGTGTGGTGATCTGGTGATGTGGTGTGGTCTGTTGGTCTGGTGATGTGGTGAGGTCTGGTGGTCTGGTGATGTGGTGTGGTGTGGTGGTCTGGTGATGTGGTGTGGTGTGGTGGTCTGGTAATGTGGTGTGGTGTGGTGGTCTGGTGATGTGGTGTGGTCTGGTGGTCTGGTGATGTGGTGTGGTCTGGTGGTCTGGTGATGTGGTGAGGTCTGGTGGTCTGGTGATGTGGTGTGGTCTGGTGGTCTGGTGATGTGGTGTGGTGGTCTGGTGATGTGGTGTGGTGTGGTGTGGTGGTCTGGTGATGTGGTGTGGTCTGGTGGTCTGGTGATGTGGTAAGGTCTGGTGGTCTGGTGAGTGTCGTAAGGTGGATTTCCCGCAGTCTTTCCTCGTAACTCATGCGTCTTAGTTCTGGGACTAGTCTAGTGGCACACCTGTGTGGTTATGTGGTAGTACATGTGGTGGTGTGTTGTAGTAGTGTGTGTGGTAGTGTGTGTGGTAGTGTGGTGTGGTAGTGTGGTGTGGTAGTGTGTGTAGTAGTGTGTGTGTGTGGTAGTGTGTGTAGTAGTGTGTGTGTTAGTTTGTGTTGTAGTGTGTGTGGTAGTGTGTGTGGTAGTGTGGTGTGGTAGTGTGTGTAGTAGTGTGTGTGTGTGTGGTAGTGTGTGTAGTAGTGTGTGTGTGGTAGTGTGTGTGTGTGTCCCTCTACCATCACTAACTCTGCCACAAATAACATTACCACCACCCCCTCTACTATCACTCCCTGTACCATCCTTTCGTCTATCACCACCCACACTACCACCACTCCCTCTACCACCACTCCCTATACCATCACCCACACTACCACTATTCCCTCTACCACCACTCCTTCTACCACCTCTCCCTCTTCACCACTGCTTCTACCACCAGTCCCTCTACCACCACCCCACACATCCACCAGTCCCGCTACCACCACTCCCTCTACCACCACCCACACTACCACCATTTCCTCTACCACCACGACTCCCTCTACCACCACCACTCCTCGTCCACCGTTTCCTCTATCACAATTTCCTCTACTGTAACAGTTCAGCTGTTTAGTTGAAGATAATATATCTTGTAGTGATTGTATGATAATGTATACAGGGGGACAATCTAGGGTGGGAGGCAGAGTGTATTTCTGACCTAATTCTTGCAAAAGTTCGGACTATGGGGATTAGAGCTTATGTGTGGAAGCAAGGGTGCCACATGTATTTTATATGGCCTGGGACTGTTCATCCACGGACTGCACTTGCATAATAAAGGTATGAGCCCTCCTTGTATGTTATGCAAAAGAGATAATAAAATGTTTTTTTAATTTAGATAGGGGCTCTACCATTTTGCTAAAGAACTAAGGCAGAGCGGTTTGACTTTTGATCGGGCAACACTGATCTAAGCCAGGTCACCAGTGATACAGCCTCCCACCCCATCCTCTCCCCTCCCCCCCCCTTCTACTCCGAGACTCCATCTTAGTTAATATGCTATGTGAAAGAGTATTACTTAGTTTTGAGAGTATTGTATATCTGAGTCTTCCTCCAAGGTAATCATTAAGAAAGGAGTTTCACCTTAGAAGTTTCACCAGTCTCCGTGGTGTAGTGGTAAGACACTCGCCTGGCGTTCCGCAAGCGCTCTGTCATGGGGTCGTATCCTGGCCGGGGAGGATTTACTGGGCTCAAACCCTTAACTGTAGCCTCTGTTTAACTCAACAGTAAAATTGGTACTTGGTTGTAAAAACGATTCTTCGCGGGACTCGTATTCCAGGGACCTTAGGATTAAGGACTTGCCCAAAACGCTACGTGTACTAGTGGCTGTGCAAGAATGTAACGACTATTGTATATATCCTAAAAAAATCCTTCTAAAGGGATGAGGATGCTGGGACAAGGGCAGATGAGTCACTTAAGATATGGGAACTAGTTTCTCCTGGTACAGACGCTTGAGGCGTCCATGGTAGCAAATTGCTATCAACCTTCTTGTGTATTATTCATTTAAATTAGAGAAATTTATGTTAATATTCAATACTGTATTTAATAATTGCTCTGGTTCTAGTACCTAAGTAATTACCATCATCTATATAAATAAAAATTTAAATGTTCGTTCGTTCAAAATCTCTAATCTCTGAAAGTATTCACCAATTTCTTTGAAATTTTGTTCCATTCGCATCCGAGAGAGATTTTATACACATACTATATAGACGTCACATCTGAGACGGGAAAAACATGTTTTTTTTTTGTTAGAAACTGTGTTTTTCGTGTGTTTTTCGTGAGAGGGAAATCTTCGAAACCTCTTCCCCGATTGGTTTGAAATTTTGACACAATGTTTGATTCGAATATGCGTGTGTTTTTATATATCTACTATATAAATGCCACACCTGTGACAGGTAAAAATATATTTTTTTTTGTTTAAAACAGCGCCATCTGTTGCACGAAATAGCAACACATGCTATAATAAATATGTTACGATTCTATTTCAGTGTTACAATTGCATTGATAAATTGAATTTTCATATATTTCGATTTATTTTCATTTTGATTTAGTTATTTTGTGTGACTTTGCGTTGGAATTGTGCTGTGTTATTTACCATACTGTTTATTTCATGAGTATAGTTTATTTATTTATTTATTTTTTTTCATTTCGTTATTCTACTTATTTTTCAGTGATAGGAACATCAGATTATTTGATGTTCGCATTTCTCTGATGGGAACATCAGATCATTTGGGAATGCACCAGATGAGTGAGTGGGGAATGATGGGAAAGACAAGGGGATGGGATTAGGGAATGGTTGGGAGGTGGAGGGGATGAGAGTGGGGAATAGTGGGAAGGACCAGGGGACGTTGGTGGGGGAAATCGTGGGGAGGAGGAGGGGATAGGGGAGTGGGGGATGTTTAGGACGAGGGGATGGTGGAGTGGAGAATGGTGGGAAGGACAAGGGAACAGGGAAGTGGGGGATGAATGGGAGGACGAGAGGACAAGGAAGCGGGGTAATGGTGGAGAGGACGAGGGGACGGGGAAGTGTGGTATGGTGAGGAGGACGAGGGGACGGGGGAATGGAACATGGTGTGGAGGACAAAGGGACAGTGGAGTGTGGGATGGTGGGGAGGACGAGGAGACAGGGGAGGGGGGGGGGGGAGATGGTAGGGAGGACAAGGGGACATGGAAGTTAGGTATTGTGGGGAGGACGAGGGGTCAGGGAGAGTTTGGGAGGACGAGGGGATGGGGAAGTGAAGGATGGTGGGAGGACGAAGGGACGGGGGAGATGGTGGGAAAGATGAGGGGACGGGGGAGTGGGGTATGGTTGGGAGAACGAGGGGATGGGAGAGAGGGAACGTTGGGGAGGACAGAAAGACAGGTGAAGGTTGCTGTCGCTCAGCAACATACATACATTGCTGAGCCAGAGCAACGCATGGCCAGTTACAGCTTGTCTATATAAATTAAAATGTAAATGCTCGTTTGTTCAAAATCGCTAATCTCCGAAAGTTCGTCGCCGATTGCTTTGAAATTTTCACACCGTTCCATTCGCATCCGAGCGAGTTTTTATATAAATACTATATAGATGTTACGTCTGAGGCGGGATAAAACATGTTTTTTTTTAACTGCGTTTTTCATGTGTTTTTTGACTGAGGAAAATCTTCGAAACCTCTTTACCAATTGCTTTGAAATTTTGATACAATGTTGTATTCGAATAGGCGAGTGTTTTATGTACCTATTATATACATGTCTCACCTGTGACAGGAAATAACATGGTTTTTTGATAAACAGCGCCATCTGTTGGACGTAAGAGCAACACACGCTATAATCTCCGAAAGTTCTTCACCGATTACTTTCAAATTTTGCCACAAAATTTGAAAGTATGAATATGCCTGTGTTTTTATACACCTACTATATAGATGCCACACCTGTGACATGTAAAAACATGGTTTTTTGAAAAACAGTGACATCTGTTGCATGTAATAGCAATGCACGCTATACTATATACAATGTTTCCAATTGCATTAGTAAACTGAATTTTCATAAATTTTAATTTATTTTCATTTTGATTTAATTATTTTGTTTGACATTGCGTTGGAATTGAGCGGTGTAGTTTACCATACCATTCATTTCGTAAGTATAAGAATAGATGCCACACCTGTGACAGGTAAAAACTTTCTTTTTTTGAGTAACAGTGCCATCTGTTGCACGTAAGAGCATCACACACCATACTAAAATGTTACAATTCCAGTTCAATGATTCCGATTGCATTGATAATTTGAATTTTCATAGTTTTCAATTTATTTTCATTTTGTTTTAATTATTTTGTGTGACATTGCATTGGAATTTAACTGTGTTGTTTACCGTACCATTCATTTCATGAGCATTAGTATAGATGCCACACCTGTGACAGGTAAAAACATGCTTTTTTGATATATGACCGAACCTAACCAACCCTACCTAACCTATCTTTATAGGTTAGGTTACGTTAGGTAGCCGAAAAAGTTAGGTTAGGTTAGGTTAGGTAGGTTAGGTAGTCGAAAAACAATTAATTCATGAAAACTTGGCTTATAAAAAGTATTCAGAGGAGACCTTGTGGTTTCTCACTGAACACTAATATTATCTTCTACCACCCCCATTCCTTTTTATGTACACATATATATTTGCTTTATTTGAACCTTGTTACAAAAAAAAAGTTACATATTGGTTACAAAGATGGTTATCATAGGTTGTCGAGTTCCTCCAGCTCCTCAGATGGCAGGCAGGAACCCTGGATGCAGTGCGCATTTCCCCTCTGTATCGCCACGCTGAGGCGCTGGAAAACAAAGCTGGCCGCTCTAGGGTCCCTTGTTGTTTCAATGAGCCTAGAACCCAGTTCCTTCAAAAAACTTGGTAGCACTTTTACCCCAGGCGCCGAGTGTCTCAGAAGCAATGGGGACAAAATTGTAGTGGTGATCCAGTTCTCTATACTTACGGGATTTGGCTGCTTCCCTGTGGGTGGCAGCGCCACCTGGTTGTGCAACACTGAGGTTAATGTAGGTGTTAGCCAGGGTTGATACGCACGTGTAGTCCCATACCAACTGCTTGCCATTCTTCCAGGGGTTCACTGTGATATCATCCGGGCGAACAATAAGAGCATCAGAGTTACAGGGCGTTAGGTAATGGGGCTCTCTTTCAGCTGGGCATCCAGCTGTGGTGAGGCTCCAATTGATGATGTCGTTAACTTCACTGTGCCTCGAGTGCCATCCCCCTGTGTTTGGCACAGTAGGCCATGGTGGCCATACCTGTCAGCCACCACCTCGCCGCAAATACACCTATATCTGGTGTGGATTGGGGCAGCAAGGCGAAGGGCCACAGCAATTCGGAGGGCGTGTGGTGTGAGACGCGTGCCAGTTGCCGACATTGGGGTTGCAAACAGGAAATTCCCTGCATGTGGGGCTGCTACTGCTGTGAGGCGACCAATGTCGTGTTGTGTTGTTGCAGCACCCAGGGACTCTGCAGCAACTTGGTCTACAATGGGGCCATCCCAGCTGGATTACTTGTGGGCTTTTGGGAATGGTGGTTGAGGTGATGGGCCTGCACGAGAGGCCCACTCTGTGGCACAGCGTGTAAAATTGGGATCATGTACACCTGCCAGCCGATGTAAGTGGGCAGGTAGAATTTCCTTCACAAGGTCGTCGGATGCTGATAAGGAGAACAGGAAGGCTGGAACAGCGATTTGCGTTGCTGTTCGAACTCCGAGGGCCCCCAAGTCTTATGGGAAGAGAGGCTTGTTTCCACTGTAGGTCATCAAGAGAGAGGTTAAGGGCTTTTTCTAGCATTGATTTCAGTAACCGGTCATACTCACTTAGTTTTTGGCTGCTGTAAGATGGTGAACACCTCAGAAAGTAGGTTAACCAGGGGAGGGACAGACATCTTGTGATGAGGTAGAGTGCATCATGAGCATCAATATCCTCAATCCTCCCATCCATCCTCTTAAGGTCGGCGATTTTCTTATCAAGGACCTCATCGATGGCTTTCGACCCCAGGGGAGCTCCTAGCAGTGTGCTGTCTTCAGGTTTAGTTTTATGGATATTTATATATATATATATATATATATATATATATATATATATATATATATATATATATATATATGCGAACAAGCCTGAATGGTCCCCAGGACTATATGCGAATGAAAACTCACACCCCAGAAGTGACTCGAACCCATACTCCCAGAAGCAACGCAACTGGTAACTACAGGGCGCCTTAATCCGCTTGACCATCACGGCCGTCAAAAGGAAGTGATAGCCGAGGCTATTTGAGCCACTTCCCCGACGGCAACTCGGATGGTAATCTTGGGCATAGCATTTCACCAAATCACCTCATTCTTTGGGGCACACGTGAGGAACACGAATATATATATATATATATTCATATATATATATATATATATATATATATATATATATATATATATATATATATATATATATATATATATGTTGTACCTAGTAGCCAGAACGTCGTACTCGGCCTACTATGCAAAGCCCGATTTGCCTAATAAGCCAAGTTTTCCTGAATTTATATATTTTTAAACATTTTTTACTTATGAAATGATAAATCTGTCCATTTCATTTTGTATGAGTAAATTTGTTTAAATTTGAGATAAAACTAACGTAGATATATGACCGAACCTAACCAACCCTACCTAACCTAACCTAACCTATCTTCACCTAACTTAAACTAATTCAATTAAGTCAATAATTTATGTTCCTAAAATAATATAACAATAATATTTCAAATAAACTAATTGGAAACATTTGATTGAAAATAAAGAAAATCACTGGGCCTATTAGGCAAATTGGGCCTTGCATAGTAGGCCGAGAAGTGTGTTCTGGCTACTAGGTACGACATATATATATATATATATATATATATATATATATATATATATATATATATATATATATATATATATATATATATATATATATATGTATGTATATATATATATATATATATATATATATATATATATATATATATGTCGTACCTAGTAGCCAGAACACACTTCTCGGCCTACTATGCAAGGCCCAATTTGCCTAATAGGCCCAGTGATTTTCTTTATTTTCAATCAAATGTTTCCAATTAGTTTATTTGAAATATTATTGTTATATTATTTTAGGAACATAAATTATTGACTTAATTGAATTAGTTTAAGTTAGGTGAAGATAGGTTAGGTTAGGTTAGGTAGGGTTGGTTAGGTTCGGTCATATATCTACGTTAGTTTTATCTCAAATTTAAACAAATTTACTCATACAAAATGAAATGGACAGATTTATCATTTCATAAGTAAAAAATGTTTAAAAATATATAAATTCAGGAAAACTTGGCTTATTAGGCAAATCGGGCTTTGCATATATATATATATATATATATATATATATATATATATATATATATATATATATATATATATATATATATATATATATATATATACGAGAGTTAAGTATACAACTTTAGAACACTTTCCCACCAGGAGACTCGAACCCTAGCCAGCACAGAAGCCTTCCAGCAACTGGCATAACAGGTACGCCTTAACCCTCTGCACCACCGCTCAGACCCTTAAAAGAGATGGTAATTTCGGAGTATTTAAACACCCCAAAGATCAACACCTCCCAAGAGCACCAGAGCAAGTGAGGGGTCATTTAGACGTTAATTTCATCAAGTCCCTGTTAATATGGGAAGACACAGTGTCTCTGCTTAAGGCACAACTCTCCTAAACACGAGAGTTAAGTATACAACTTTAGAACACTTTCCCACCAGGAGACTCGAACCCTAGCCAGCACAGAAGCCTTCCAGCAACTGGCATAACAGGTACGCCTTAACCTGGTGGGAAAGTGTTCTAAAGTTGTATACTTAACTCTCGTGTTTAGGAGAGTTGTGCCTTAAGCAGAGACACTGTGTCTTCCCATATTAACAGGGACTTGATGAAATTAACGTCTAAATGACCCCTCACTTGCTCTGGTGCTCTTGGGAGGTGTTGATCTTTGGGGTGTTTAAATACTCCGAAATTACCATCTCTTTTAAGGGTCTGAGCGGTGGTGCAGAGGGTTAAGGCGTACCTGTTATGCCAGTTGCTGGAAGGCTTCTGTGCTGGCTAGGGTTCGAGTCTCCTGGTGGGAAAGTGTTCTAAAGTTGTATACTTAACTCTCGTGTTTAGGAGAGTTGTGCCTTAAGCAGAGACACTGTGTCTTCCCATATTAACAGGGACTTGATGAAATTAACGTCTAAATGACCCCTCACTTGCTCTGGTGCTCTTGGGAGGTGTTGATCTTTGGGGTGTTTAAATACTCCGAAATTACCATCTCTTTTAAGGGTCTGAGCGGTGGTGCAGAGGGTTAAGGCGTACCTGTTATGCCAGTTGCTGGAAGGCTTCTGTGCTGGCTAGGGTTCGAGTCTCCTGGTGGGAAAGTGTTCTAAAGTTATATATATATATATATATAAGCCTATACTTGCATAAACCACAAGTGAAGATAAACAATCTTTGGACAACACCCACCAGTGGGACTCGAACCCAGAAAGCACAACTACCTTCCAGTAGCTGGCATAAGGCAGCTGGCGAGGTTAAAGCATACTAGTTATGCCAGCTACTGGAAGGTAGTTGTGCTTTCTGGGTTCGAGTCCCACTGGTGGGTGTTGTCCAAAGATTGTATATATATATATATATATATATATATATATATATATATATATATATATATATATATATATATATATATATATATATATATATATATATATATATATATATATATATATATATTGGTGTATACTGGCAGCAGGTTTTCTTTCAAACATGTTTCATTGAATATGACCGCATATTCTGTATTTATTATTTTCTGGTTTAGGGCTTCTATCCCTCTAACTATTTTCTTAGCATCAGGGCTTAATTGAAATAGGAGTTCTCCAAAACTCATTTTCGTACTTTTAAGGTGAAGAAAAGAAGTGATTTACTATAGAGTGTATTACACTTATTTGTATAATTTGCACGACGTTTCGAACCTCCATGGTTCATTCTCAAGTGAACAGATCTTACAATACTAGTTGATTTTATACCCGCATTAGGTCAGGTGATAATACAATGAAGGTGAAAACATGGGGGGATACATAAGGGGCTGCAGAAGGCTTATTGGCCCATACGAGGCATCTCCTATCTAAACACAAAGATTAATCCAGGGTAATTGGCCTGTTATGTTGGACATTGTCTTCTGTGTTGGCATCGATATGTTCTTGTCTTGTCCTTACTCTCATGATGGGTAGAGTAAATAGTTCCGTGATTTGGGTGTTCATGGTAGGTCGCTCTATTCTTATGTGAATTGCCTCAAGAATTTGTAATCTTCTTGAATCTTGGGTTTTGTCTATTATGCAAGTATTCTTGTTCAACATTTCTCTTGTTAGAGTAATGTCATGGGCTTGTCTCATGTGATTCCTAGGGGCACCAGATTGAAGATGGCATGTCAAACGCCTCGTCAGCTTCGTCGACGTCATACCTATGTACTTACATTGAAGGTTACATCCTTCGTGGGGGCAAGTGTACATGTATACAACGCTTGACTGCTGTAGAGGGTTCTCCGTCGGCTTCGGGCTGTTTTTGATAAGGAGTTCGGAAGTCTTCTTGGTTTTGTAGAATATTATCAGGTTTATGTTTTGGTTAGGAGTAGTGCTTTTTACTCCTTTACGGATTATTTCTTTCATTATTCTTTCCTCTTTTATATGTTCACTGTGCATGGTTGATTTGTAATATAATTTTATTGGGGGTGTTGTGGTTTCTGTTCTAGGTTCTGAATTATACCAACGGTCCAAGTGTCTTTTTATAGCAGCGTTTATTTCCGCGTTGCTATATCCGTTGTTCACCAATACCTGAGTTACTCTTTCAAACTCTCTACTCACGTTGCTCCATTCAGAGCAGTGGGTAAGCGCTCTTTAAGCACCAACGTATATACCAAGCCCACCAACATAGGATTATGCCTGAACGGTAGAAGTGAGTGCCCCCAAAGATACAAAGCCAGTGTTCTCAATGCTTATATTCGTCTTATATTTGTGTTCATTCGCATATAGTCCTGGGGACCATTCAGGCTTGTTCGCATTTGTGTTCCTCACGTGTGCCCCAAAGAATGAGGTGATTTGGTGAAATGCTATGCCCAAGATTACCATCCGAGTTGCCGTCGGGGAAGTGGCTCAAATAACCTCGGCTATCACTTCCTTTTGACGGCCGTGATGGTCAAGTGGAGTAAGGCGCCCTGTAGTTACCAGTTGCGTTGCTTCTGGGAGTATGGGTTCGAGTCACTTCTGGGGTGTGAGTTTTCATTCGCATATAGTCCTGGGGACCATTCAGGCTTGTTCGCATTTGTGTTCCTCACGTGTGCCCCAAAGAATGAGGTGATTTGGTGAAATGTTATGCCCAAGATTACCATCCGAGTTGCCTTCGGGGA
>NC_091199.1:36576312-36585128 GCF_040958095.1 Procambarus clarkii
GTTGCTTCTGGGAGTATGGGTTCGAGTCACTTCTGGGGTGTGAGTTTTCAGTTGCATATATATATATATATATATATATATATATATATATATATATATATATATATATATATATATATATAGAGGAGAAAATAAAAAGTATTCAGAGGAGACCTTGTGGTTTCTCACTGAACACTAATATTATCTTCTCCTACCACCCCCATTCTTTTGTATGTACACATATATATTTACTTTATTTGAACTTTGTTACAAAAAAGGAGTTACATATAGGTTACAAAGATGGTTGTCATAGGTTGTCGAGTTCCTCCAGCTCCTCAGATGGCGGGCAGGAACCCTGGATGCAGTGCGCATTTCCCCTCTGTATCGCCACACTGAGGCGCTGGAAAAGAAAGCTTGCAGCTCTCGGGTTCCTTGTTGTTTCAATGAGCCTAGAACCCAGTTCCTTCAAAAAACTGGCAGCACTTTTACCCCAGGCGCCGAGCGTCTCAGAAGCAATGGGGACAAAATTGTAGTGGTGATCCAGTTCTCTATACTTACGGGATTTGGCTGCTTCCCTGTGGGTGGCAGCGCCACCTGGTTGTGCAACACTGAGGTTAATGTAGGTGTTAGCCAGGGTTGATACGCACGTGTAGTCCCATACCAACTGCTTGCCCTTCTTCCAGGGGTTCACTGTGATACCATCTGGGCGACCAATAAGAGCAATAAGAGCATATATATATATATATATATATATATATATATATATATATATATATATATATATATATATATATATATATATATATATATATATATATATATATATATATATATATATATGCGCACATTTCTAATATGTTTAATTTCACAGTGCTTGTGGGTATACAATATTTTTTGTTGTTCTATTGTCTGTAGAGATATAGAGATTGTCTGGTTTGCCGACTCTAGAACATGCAACATATAATTTTCCATGTGTGAAGCAATCCGTGTCTAGATATAAACTGCATAATTCTAAAGATTGGCCCTGAGCTTTGTTGATGGTGATTGCAAACGCCATTCGAATTGGAAATTTCAATCTCATAAATTGAAATGGCATATCCATTGGAATCACAGGAATGTGAGGAATGAGGACATCTTCACATTTGAAAGGTCCTGTCAACATTGTTACTTCTACAACGACGCTGTTTAATTTTGTTTACTGCAAGGCACGTGGCATTGCAAAGTTTTGACTAGTTGATATTTTGCAACATGATAATTGGCAAGCCGATTTCAATTGCAGTACATGTGATGGTATCTCTGGCAGATCGAGTGAACTCAAAAATTCTGGTGGATAATTAACCGCTTCATCTGCTTTCACAACAGTGTTGACGGACTTGTATGTTACTGCCTTGTTTTGAATGTTTGACTGAAAAATATTGTTAAGTTTGTAGACGTCTTCGTTCTTGGCCGCAAGAACAGTTCGTTACTTCAGCCAATCGTGATTCTTATAATTGGTTTGGATATTGGGAAATACTTTTTCAACACATTTTTCTTTTCACGTCACTAAATTGTAGAAGTTATGAGGCAATGAAATTCGTCCTGAGGTCAGATCAACCGGCATGTTTCCGTTCCCAATTTCCAGCAATTGATGTGAGAATATCTCAGTTGGTGGATCGTTTTGCAGCTGGAAACGCATAATTGTAGTTAATTTAAATGTCCTTATGTAGCGCCACAATGTAGAGTATTTCAGGCAAGCATTAATTTTGTCCACTGGTGTCGATCGAGGAATTACAGGTAATGTTTGCCTGAAAACTCCTGCAAGCAATATTGCTGCGTTCCCAAATGGCCTGATGTTTACAGGCCAATCTTGCAATTATCGATCAAGAACCTGGCGCGATTTTATGTGGGCCATTGTGCATTCATCCCAAACAATAAGTTTGCATTTCTGCAATACTTTTCCTATGAAGAATGCTTTGGAAATGTTGCACGTGGGAGTTTCAATGAATTGCATGTTCAATGGCAATTTCAAAGCTGAAGTAGCAGTTCTTCCACATGGTAGCAATGTTGCAGCAATTGTGGACGATGCAAGAGCTAAGGTTATGCCATTTTAGGATCGAAATGCTGCAAGAATCAATCTAATTAAGAAGGTTTTACCAGTTCCTCCTGGCGCATCTAAGAAGATTTCTCCAAGCCCGTTATTGACAGTTTGAATTATTTGATTGTAAATGCCTTTTCGCTCAAGCGGTAGATTAGGAATATTTGATTGCACATACGACAACAGATCACCTGCGATGTAATTTTGTTCACGACCCAATTCTACATTGAAGAAGCCGCAGCAGATCGATTCGGTGATGGCATTTCCAACTGATTGAGAACTTTGTTCGCGATTTCTAAGCACAAATCTTCAATCATTATCAACGCTTCGTTGTAGATTTTTGGTGTGAAATCCATGTTCATATTTGAATTTTCCTTGCGTATTCGACGGACAATATCTTCCGCGATGTGCGATTTATATTTCTCCCATGACTCTGTTGGAGATGAAGGAGAGCCGGCGGTCAATATGATTACAAACAATACACGAATTTGATTTGGATGTGACGTGTTGAACGCATATTAAGACATACATCCCAGTGTCAGAAATTTTCCAATAAATTCAGACCTTGACATGCATTACAGGAAGTAGCATCTGTTACGCCGTTGACAAATCTCAATTGCTGGAAAGCCGTTGGACCGGACACATTTACCAACAGCATGCGAAGAGAGAAGCATTCATCTTGATTAGGAAGCACTGTGTACAGTCTGCCTATCGTAGTTTATTTAAATATGCCAGGTTGTCCGTCGACTCGCTCTCCTCGTTTGCGTCGTTCAAATTATTTTCTATTGGCATTCCATGTGTAATACGAAGGAACTTCAGAATACAGCAGTGTTTTTGCAAACGCCTCATTTTGACATAAGGTGAAGAAAGCAGATAACGTTGCAGCCGGTGGATTCATGGCTGTTTGTTGTACATTTGCAGCTGTGAAATAAACGTTTTGTCCATTTTCTTGTTTCAAAACAAAAACAAAAAATACTAAAGAAATATTTTAATTCAAACGCAGATCAACCAACACAACTCAATTTCACCACCAATTGTACTGAAAAATATGAAGATCAGTTTAAAAAACGAAATGAAAAGAAATTAAAATAGAATCAAATAAACTATACTCACGAAATGAGCAGTATGGTAAACAACACAGCTCAATTCCAATGCAATGTCACACAAAATATTTATATCAAAATGAAAAAAAAATCAAAATCTATGAAAATTCAATTTATCAATGCAATCGGTGAAGCATTTATATAGTAGGTATATAAAAACATTCACCTATTCGAATGCACCATTATATCAAAATGTCAAAGCAATCAATAAAGAGGTTTCAAAGATTTCCCTCACATGAAATCACAGTTTATCAGAAAAAGCATGTTTTTTCTCATCACAGAAGAGACATCTATATAGTATGTATATAAAAACCTGCTCGGATGCGAATGGAACATTGTTTGAAAATTTCAAAGCAATCGGTGAAAAACTTTCGGGGATTAGCGATTTTGAACAAATAAACATTTCCATTTTTATTTATATAGATTGACATATATAGGATGTCTGTCCCTTTCTATTACAGATCTGAATTTAGAAAATACGATTATAGCCTAATTTATATTACAATATAAATTAGGAACAAGGTATTAAAAACGTTTATTCGAAAAGTTTTAAAGTAAGTAATTAAAAGACTATTAAAAGGTTTCTTGAAACGTTTCCAACTCACATTCTAAGGTCTTTTTAAAAATTCTCATAATACGTTTTTTAAAAGTTATTACAAACGAGCCGAAAACAATGAAATATCGTTTTTAACATGTTTTTTAAACGTGAAAATGTTTGCTAGGCATGCTCGTCCATCCATAATGAATATTGGAACTATATACAACCATCCATAGTGACTATAGGTACTTTGCTTGTCCATCCATAGTGACTAGAGATACCATGTACGTTCATTAATATTGAGTATATATATTATGTACGTCCTTCCATAGTGACTCTAGGTACTATGCTTGTTCATGAATAGTGAATATAGGTACCATGCTCGTCCATCCATAGTGACTATAGGTACTATGCATGTCCACCTATAGTGACTATAGGTACTATGCTTGTCCATCCATAGTGACTATGGGAACTATGCATGTCCATCCATAGTGACAATAGGTGCTATGCTCATCCATCCATAGTGACTATAGGTACTTTGCTCGTCCATCCACAGTGACTTTTGGAACATTGATTGCCCATCTTTAGTGATTATAGGAACTATGTAAGTCCATTTATAGTGACTATAGGTACTATGCTCGTCCATCAATACTGACTATAAGTACCGTATCTGTCCATCCATAGTGACTATTGGTACTATGTTCATCCATCCAAAGTGATTATAGGTACTATGCTCGTCCATCAATACTGACTATAAGTACTGTATCTGTCCATCCAGAGTAACTATAGATACTATATACGTCCATCCATATTGACTATAGGTACTATATACTTCCATCCATAGTAACTATAGATACTATATACGTCCATCCATAGTGACTAGGTACTATGTCCATCCATCCATAGTGATTATAGGTACTAAGGTCATCCACCCATAGTGATTATAGGTACTATGCTCGTCAATCCATAGTGAATATAGTTACTTTGTATGTCCATCAATATTGACTAAGAACATAAGAACAAAGGCAACTGCAGAAGGCCTATTGGCCCATACGAGGCAGCTCCTATTTATAACCCCCTAATCCCACTCATATACATGTCCAACCTGCGCTTGAAACAATCGAGGGACCCCACCTCCACCACGTTACGCGGCAATTGGTTCCACAAATCAACAACCCTGTTACTGAACCAGTATTTACCCAAGTCTTTCCTAAATCTAAACTTATCCAATTTATACCCATTGTTTCATGTTCTGTCTTGTGTTGATACTTTTAATACCCTATTAATATCCCCTTTGTTATGTCCATTCACCCACTTGTAAACCTCTATCATGTCACCCCCAACTCTTCGCCTTTCAAGTGAATGCAACTTAAGCTTTGTTAATCTTTCTTCATATGAAAGATTTCTAATTTGGGGAATTAACTTAGTCATCCTACGCTGGACACGTTCAAGTGAATTTATATCCATTCTATAATATGGCGACCAAAACTGAACTGCCTAATCTAAATGGGTCCTAACCAGAGCAACATATAGCTTAAGAACCACACCAGGTGTCTTGTTACTAACGCTTCGATTAATAAATCCCAGTGTCCTATTCGCCTTATTACGAACATTCATGCATTGATCCTTTTGTTTTAAATTCTTACTAATCATAACTCCCAGATCCCTTTCGCAATCCGACTTCACAATCTCAACACCATCTAGCTCGTATCTTGTAACTCTATCATCATTACCTAGCCTCAGAACTTTACATTTATCAGCATTAAACTGCATTTACCAATCATTTGACCATTTCAAAACCCTATCTAGATCAACTTGAAGTGATAGTGAGTCCTCCTCCAAATTAATTTCCCTACCGATTTTCGTATCATCGGCAAATTTGCAAATGTTGCTACTCAAACCTGAATCTAAATCATTTATATATATTATAAACAACAGAGGTCCCAGGACAGAGCCCTGAGGTACTCCACTAACAACATTATCCCACTCTGACTTAACCCCATTTATACTAACTCTCTGTTTCCTTTGGAATAGCCATGCCCTAATCGAAGTTAATATAGCACCCCCAATACCATGAGCTTCTATTTTTTTAATTAGTCTTTCATGTGGCACTGTATCAAAAGCTTTGCTAAAGTCAAGGTACACAACATCACAATCCTTACCACTATCAACTGCCTCAACTATGCTGGAATAAAAAGTTAGCAAATTTGTTAAACATGAACAGCCATTTGTAAAACCATGTTGCGACTCATTTATTAATTTATGTTTTTCAAGATGGAGACGAATTGTATTTGCAATTATTGATTCAAGTAACTTTCCCACAATAGACGTTAGGCAAATTGGCCGATAGTTTGACGCAAGTGATCTATCTCCTTTCTTAAAAATTGGTACCACATTAGCTACCTTTCATGACTCTGGCACTCTGCCTGACTCTATTGATTTATTAAATATGGTAGACAGTGGCTCGGAAAGCTCCTCTTTGCATTCTTTAAGCACCCTGGCAAACACTTCATCCGGCCCTGGGGATTTGTTTGGTTTTAGTTTTTCTAATTGTTTAATTACATCCTCCCTGGTAACTGCTAAACTAGTCAACCTGTCCTCATCCCCACCCACATAGACTTGTTCGGCTGAAGGCATATTGTTAAGTTCTTCTTTAGTAAATACAGATATAAAATATTTGTTAAAAATACTACTCATCTCCTTGTCATTATCCGTTATTTGACCTGTCTCAGATTTTAATGGACCTATCCTTTCCCTAGTCTTAGTTCGATATAACTGAAAAAAACCTTTAGGATTTGACTTTACTTGCTCTGCTATGCGAACTTCAATGCATATTAGTAGGGTATTAAAAGTATCAACACAGGACGTAAAAGTATCATGTTATATTATCATAGCAATATGGAAGTTGTAGTGAAGGACCTGGTGACTCTAGTGGGAGCCCTGAGGACAGAGTTGGACTCTCTGCGGGAGGAGGTGCGTCAGCTTAAAAAACAACGAGAAGTAACGAAGGAGGAGACCAGCAGTAAAGGGACCTCGTCTTGGAGAGTTGCGAAAGACAGGGGCCTTAAGAAGACTTTGATAAAGCCGCCTTCAAACGCCATAGCAACTTCAAATTCATTTGACGTTTTGGAGGACGAGTGCTGTGGAGAGACTGTGGATCGCGCAAAAGGGAAAGCAACGAAGAGAAAGGAAGCGCAGGCCCCTCAGAAAGTAAAGGAAGTACCTAAGCAAACATTAGTTGTGGGAGATTCCCAGATAAGGTATTTGGATAGAACGTTTTGTGCTAGAGATAGGGGGAACAGGTTAAGGGTTTGCTATCCCGGAGCTGGCATTGGTGATATTATAAACAACATGAATGATATTATGGCTGGTAATGGGAACAATCCCATTATTTGCATTAGCGTGGGAGGAAATGATGTTGGTCGAGTCAGGAGTGAGGAACTGATTCAGAGGTATAAGAAGAACATAAGAACAAAGGTAACTGCAGAAGGCCTATTGGCCCATACGAGGCAGCTCCTATTCTATAACCACCCAATCCCACTCATATACTTGTCCAACCCGTGCTTGAAACAATCGAGGGACCCCACCTCCACAATGTTACGCGGCAATTGGTTCCACAAATCAACAACCCTGTTACTGAACCAGTATTTACCCAAGTCTTTCCTAAATCTAAACTTATCCAATTTATATCCATTGTTTCGTGTTCTGTCCTGTGTTGATACTTTTAATACCCTATTAATATCCCCCCGGTTATGTCCATTCATCCACTTGTAAACCTCTATCATGTCACCCCTAACTCTTCGCCTTTCCAGTGAATGCAACTTAAGCTTTGTTAATCTTTCTTCATATGAAAGATTTCTAATTTGGGGAATTAACTTAGTCATCCTACGCTGGACACGTTCAAGTGAATTTATATCCATTCTATAATATGGCGACCAAAACTGAACTGCATAATCTAAATGGGGCCTAACTAGAGCAAGATATAGCTTGAGAACCACACCAGGTGTCTTGTTACTAACGCTGCGATTAATAAATCCAAGTGTCCGATTTGCCTTATTACGAACATTTATGCATTGATCCTTTTGTTTTAAATTCTTACTAATCATAACTCCCAGATCCCTTTCGCAATCCGACTTCGCAATCACAACACCATCTAGCTCGTATCTTGTAACTCTATCATCATTACCTAACCTCAGAACTTTACATTTATCAGCATTAAACTGCATCTGCCAATCCTTTGACCATTTCAAAACCCTATCTAGATCAACTTGAAGTGACAAAACAGACAAAACAGTATAAAACAGCCATAGAGTTAGTTAGGAGCAAGGGAGGAATCCCGATCATATGTGGCATTCTTCCAAGAAAGGGAGTGGGAAATGAATGGATATCGAGGGCACTTGGTGTCAATTGCCGGCTGGAAAGATATTGCAAATCAAATACAATATCTTTCATAGACAACTGGGAACACTTCTATGGAAGAAATGAAATGTATGCTCGTGATGGGGTGCATCTATCGAGAGCTGGGGTTGTTGCTGTTGCGAACTCGCTAGAAGAAGTGGTTAGAGGTGTTTGTTTGGGTTTAAACTGTTAGTAGATAGAGGTATGGGAATTGATTTGGAGGAAGAAGGTAATAAAAGTATGTGTTTGTGGGAGAAAGGAATTGGCAAAACGATCAGGGAAAGAGAAGGTCCGCAAAATAGCAATTCACTTAGGGTATATTACACTAACAGTAGAAGTCTAAGAAATAAAATTAACGAATTAAATGCTCTTGTCTGCATAGAAAAAATAGATATTATTGCACTTACCGAAACGTGGATGAATGTAGAAAATAGAGAACTATTAGCTGAATATCAAATATATGGATTTAAACTATTTCACACAGATAGATATATTAGACGAGGAGGTGGAGTAGCCATATATGTTAGGGACAATTTGAAATGTAGTCTCAAAGAGGGAATCAAAACAGAGCCACACACAGAAACTATTTGGATTGAATTAAACGAAAAAGCTAATAATATTATAATAGGAGTAATATATAGGCCACCAAATTTAGACAGAATGGAAGCAAAGCATCTATGGGATGAAATATCTAGAGCATCTAGATCTAACAGTATTTATGTCA
>NC_091199.1:36585628-36618575 GCF_040958095.1 Procambarus clarkii
CCAATCGGAGGTCTCACCCCCTCACCGTAACTCTCTGCTTCCTATTGCTTAGGTACTCCCTTATCCACTGGAGCACCTTACCAGCTACACCTACCTGTCTCTCCAGCTTATGTGCCAGCCTCTTATGCGGTACTGTGTCAAAGGCTTTCCGACAATCCAAGAAAATGCAGTCCGCCCAGCCCTCTCTTCCTTGCTTAATGTTTGTCACCTGATCGTAGAATTCTATCAAGCCTGTAAGGCAAGATTTACCCTCCCTGAACCCATGTTGGTGATTTGTCACGAAGTCCCTTCTCACCAGATGTGTTACCAGGTTTTTTCTCACGATCTTCTCCATCACCTTGCATGGTATACAAGTCAAGGACACTGGCCTGTAGTTCAGTGCCTCTTGCCTGTTGCCCTTTTTGTATATTGGGACCACATTTGCCGTCTTCCATATTTCTTGTAGGTCTCCCGTCTCCAGTGACTTACTATACACTATGGAGAGTGGCAAGCAAAGTGCCTCTGCACACTCTTTCAGTATCCATGGTGAGATCCCATCTGGACCAACAGCCTTTCTAACATCCAGATCCAGCAGGTGTCTCTTGACCTCCTCTCTCGTAATTTCGAACTCTTCCATGGCCGCCTAGTTTACCTCCATTTCTCCTAGCACAGTGACCTCACCTTGTTCTATTGTGAAGACCTCCTGGAACCTCTTGTTGAGTTCTTCACACACCTCTGTGTCATTCTCTGTATACCTGTCCTCGCCTGTTCGAAGTTTCAATGCCTGTTCTTTCACTGTTGTTTTCCTTCTGATGTGACTGTGGAGTAGCTTTGGTTCGGTCTTGGCTTTGTTTGCTATATCATTTTCAAAACTTTTCTCTGCTTCTCTTCTCACCCTGACGTACTCATTCCTAGTTTTCTGGTATCTCTCTCTCTGCTTTCTGGTGTTCTGTTATTCCGGAAGTTCCTCTTCGCCATTTTGTTCAGTTTCTTCGCTTCCATACATGCCCTATTATACCATTGATTCTTCTGTTGCTTCTCGGATTTTTCATTTTGGGCCGGGATGAACCTGTTTACTGCCTCCTGACACTTTTGGGTAACATAGTCCATCATACCCTGTACAGACTTATCTCTGAGGTCTGTGTTCCAAGGTATTTCACTTAGGAAACTTCTCATCTGTTCATAATTCCCCTTTCAGTATGCCAGCCTTTTGATTCCTAGTTTTTTTTGGGGGGGGGAGATAAGTCCTAGCTCTACCAGGTACTCAAAGTTCAATACACTGTGGTCACTCATTCCCAAGGGCGCTTCCATCTTAACTTCCCTTATATCCCACTCATTTAGGGTAAATATCAAATCATGCATTGCTGGTTCATCTTCTCCTCTCATTCTTGTTGGTTCTTTGATGTGCTTGCTTAGAAAGTTTCTTGTTGCCACGTCCAGCAGCTTAGCTCTCCATGTTTCTGGTCCTCCATGCGGTCTCTGTTCTTCCAATCTATCTTTCCATGGTTGAAGTCTCCCATAATAAGTAGTCCAGATCCATTCCTGCTAGCAACAGAAGCTGCTCTTTCTATTATGTTAATAGTGGCCATGTTGTTTCTATCATATTCCTGTCTAGGTCTTCTGTCATTTGGTTTTGGATTATATATGACTACGACTATAATTTTTTTCCCTCCATTTGTTATGGTACCTGCTATGTAGTCACTGAAACCTTCACAGCCCTGAATATCCATCTCTTCAAAATCCCAGCCTTTTCTTACCAGCAGAGCTACACCACCCCCACCTCTTCCTTCCCTCTCTTTCCTCATAACATAATAGTCCTGTGGGAACACTGCGTTTATTATCGTTATCGTGAGCTGTTTCTGTGAGGGCTATTATGTCTGGGTTTTCCTCTAGTACCCGTTCTCCAAGCTCATTTGCTATATTTGTAATACCAATGTGTTAGTGTACATTGCTTTGTGGATCACTTTCTTCTGTCCCTTCTCAAATCGCCTCCTTGGTGAGTGTTCTGCTGGTGGGGGAGGCTGTTCCATGGGTGTGAGGACCTGTGAGGTGGATAACAGGGTCTCAGAGGATACTGGGATGAGGGGCGGGATCTATTGAAGGGGGAGGGCCAGGGAGGGTATGGGGTGAAAGGGGAGGGAGGACGGGAAGGAAAGGGGGGGAGGGAGGACTCGGGAGGAGGGGAGGGTAGAAGGGTGGGGATTGGGTGTGGGGGGAGGGAGATTTGGCTGATCATTTGAGTGGGGGCAGGGAGGGTTTTGGGGTAGGGGGGTTTTCTATGCAGAGGAGGGTGGCGGGGTTGTCCTCCCCTTCTGGTATTACTGGGTAGCTGGTTGTGGGTTCCCCCCTCGCCCTCTGGGGTGTGTGTGTTGGGAGCTGTGACTTCCTGGTTTTTCCCCTCTCGCCCTTCGCCTCTTCCTTGCTTCTGCCGCCACGGCTCTCTCTCCCCTTGTCATGTCTCTCTGGAGGAATACATTTTTTAATTTTCCCACGTTTTTTAGGGAGCTCTTCCTTGATAGGATCTTCTCCTTTATGCTCTCATTTGCAAACACTATCTTTATCATTTGGTCTCGTCTTTGTTGTACAACCTAGCCTGAAAACCGTTCTCATTGCTTTGCTCAGCCCCTTCCATGTCTAGTGCCTTTAGTACTTCATTCACTGCTTGCTTTGTCCTATTCATCCACTCTGTCCTATTAGAGACTTCCTGCTCTTTAATACCCACAGCAACCACTGATCTGTTCCTTTTCAGCAGTGGCTAGTGGAGCGTTCCGCCTCCTTTGAGGTGGCTGCTTTCATGGCCACCTCCATCACTGCAGTCATTACTTCAGGTTTTTTTAGTATTTCCGCAAATGTTACTTTTATTGTGGCATTCTCATCCAAAAACTATTACCACCCTTCTCCCTGGATGGTTTTCTGAGTCTCAGCCTCGATACCATTCTCTTTGAGGGCTCTAATCTCCCTCTTTGCTGCTGTCAGCTCTCTTTTCAGGTTGCTTATTTCGTTCTTCATTTCCTGCATCATTTCTTGCATCTCACTCTTGATGTCCTCCAGAAACTGGGCGAACATTTCCTTCATTTCCTCACCTTGGCTCTTCCCTGTTCCCCTGGTACCTCTGGCTGCCATGCTTGCCCCTGTTCCTATAGTTGTGCCGTAATAGGATTTGTCAGGAAGGCAGAGCTGGATGGGGGAGGGAGAGAGAGAGAGAGGAAGAGAGAGAGAAAGAGAGAGAGAGAAAGGGAGTGATAAAGGGAGAGATAAATGGGTGGGTGGGGGATCCGACCCTTCCACTGAAGTGAGAAGAAAGTAGAATAGGAGGAGATGGAGAGAGAGGCGGAGGGAGAGAGAGAGGGAAGAGAGAGAGATGGAGAGGGAGAGAGGGGGGAGGTGTGTGTGTGTGTGTGTGTATGTGTGTGTGTGTGTGTGTGTGTGTGTGCTGGGCAGAGAGGAAGGGGGAATGGAAAAGAGAGGGAGGGAGAGAGAGAGAGAGAGAGGAGAGAGAGAGAGAGAGAGAGAGAGAGAGAGAAGAGAGAGAGAGGAGAGAGAGAGAGAGAGAGAGAGAGAGAGAGAGAGAGAAGAGAGAGAGAGAGAGACAGAGAGAGACAGAGAGGGGGGGGAGAAGAGGCAGAGAGAGTGGGAGAGGAGAGAGAGAGTGGGAGAGAGAGAGAGAGTGGGAGAGAGAGAGAGTGGGACGAGAGGGAGTGGGAGAGGGAGAGAGAGGTCCCTGTGGTGTGTGTGTACTCACCTAATTGTGCATTGCTGGGGGTTGAGCTTTGGCTCTTTGGGCCATCTCTCAACTGTCAATCAACTGGTGTACAGATTCCTGAGCCTATTGGGCTCAATTATATCTACATTTAAAAACTGTGAATGGAGTCAGCCTCCACCACATCTCTGCCTAATGCATTCCACCTGTTAACTACTTCTGACACTGAAAAAGTTCTTTCTAACGTCCATGTTCTCATTTGGGTACTCAGTTTCCACCTATGTCCCCTTGTTCGCGTATCCGCCAGTGTTGAATAGATTATCCTGTCTACCCTGTCAATTCTCCTGAGGATCTTGTAGGTAGTGATCATATCTCCCCTCACTCTTCTGTCTTCTAGTTGTCGTAAGGTGTATTTCCCGCAGTCTTTCCTCGTAACTCATGCCTCTTAGTTCTGGGACCAGTCTATGTGGCATACCTCTGAAATTTTTCCAATCTTCGTCTTGTGCTTGACAAGGTGCGGACTCCATGCTAGGGCCGCATACTCCAGGATTGGTCTTACGTATGTGGTGTACAAGATTCTAAACGATTCCTTACACAGGTTCCTGAAGGCTGTTCTAATGTTAGCCTGCCTTGCTTATGCCGCAGACGTAATTCTTTTGATGTGGGCTTCAGGAGATAGGTTTGGTGTGATATCAATTCCTAGATCTTTCTCTCTTTCCGTTTCATTAAGTACTTCATCTCCTATTCTGTATCTTGTGTCTTGCCTCCTGTTTCTACCGCCCTAGTTTCATTACTTTGCATTTGCTCGGGTTAAACTTTAACAGCCATTTGTTGGACCATTCATTCAGTTTGTCTAGGTCATCCTGTAGCCTTCTACTATCATCCTCTGTTTCAATCCTCCTCATAATTTTTGCATCATCAGCAAACATTGAGAGAAACGATTCTATACCCTCTGGGAGATCATTTACATATATCAGAAACAGTATTGGTCCAAGGACTGACCCCTACGGGACTCCACTTGTGACGTCACGCCAATCTGAGACCTCACCCCTTCACAGTGACTCTTTGTCTTCTGTTACTTACGTACTCCCGTGTCCAACGAAGTACCTTCCCTTTCACTCCAGCCTGCATCTCCTAGCTTTCTCACTAGCCTCTTATGTGGTACTGTATCAAAGGCTTTTTGACAATCCAAAAATATGCAGTCTGCCCAGCCCTCTCTTTCTGCTGATTTTTGTTGCCTGGTCGTAGAATTCAATTAGCCCTATGAGGCAGGACTTGCCATCCCTGAACCCATGTTGATGCTGTGTTACAAAGTTCTTTCGCTCCAGATGTTCCACTAGCTTTCTTCGCACAATATTCTCCATCAGCTTGCATGGTATGCAGGTTAGGTACACTGGCCTGTAGTTCAGTGCCGCCGGCCTATCCCCCTTTCCTGTATATTGGAACTACATAAGCTGCCTTCCAAATTTCTGGCAGTTCCCCTGTTTCCAGTGATTTGTTATACACTATGGAGAGTGGCAGGCACAGTGCTTCTGCTCATTACCTTAGTATCCAAGGGGAGATTCCATCTGGGCCTATAGCCTTTGTCACATGCAACTCTAGTAAACACTTCTTTACTTCCCCACTGGTAATCTCAAACTCTTCCAGTGGTTCCAGGTTAACTATTCCCTCTTTTATCTCTGGAATCTCTCCTTGCTCTTCGGTGAAGACCCTGGAACTTCTTATTCAGTTCCTCACACACTTCCATGTCGTTTGTAGTGAATCAATCTGCTCTATCCTTATATTCATTACCTGTTCCTTACTGTTGTTTTTCTCCAGATGTTACTATGCAGCAACTTGGGTTGAGTCTTTGCCTTGCTAGCGATGTCATTTTCGTATTGTCTTTCTGCCTCTCTTCTCATCCTGACATATTCATTCCTGGCACTCTGGTATCTTTCTCTGCTCTCAAGTGTCCTGTTATTCCTATAGTTTCTCCATGCCCTATTACTTTGCTGTTTAGCTAGCCCACATCTCTGATTAAATCATGGGCTTCTCATCTTCATTTCATTGCTTTCCTTTTGGACTGGGACAACTTGTTTGCTGCTTCCTTGCACTTGTGCGTGATGAAGTCCATCATGTCTACGGCCGTCTTTCCCTGAGCTCTGTTTCCCATGTTATATCTGTTAGGAATTTTCTTAACACCTCATAGTTTCCCTTTGGAATGCCAATTTTTTTGTTTTCAGTACCCCTCCTCGAGTTCAATAACCCTTCTTCAACCAGATACTCAAACGCCAGTACACTGTGGTCGCTCATTCCTACTGGGGCCTCATAGCCGATTTTCCCTTATGTCGGAGTCGATCAGAGTGAAGACTAGGTCGAGTCTCGCTGGTTCATCGTTTCCTCTCATCCTAGTGGGTTCCCTGACATGTTGGCTTAGATAAGTTTCTTGTCGCCACCTCCATAGTTTGGCTCTCCATGTATCCTCTCCTCCATGCGGTTCCTTGTTCTCCCAGTATATCTTTCCGTGATTGAAGTCTTCTATGATGAGCAGATGGGATCTATTCTACAGGCAGTAGAGGCTGCCTTCTCAATTATAGTGTTAACTGCCATGTTGTTGTTTGTAATTCTCTTGCCTTGGTCTTCTGTCATTTGGTGGAGGGTTATATATAACTGCTACTACTACTTTTGGTCCTCCCAATGTTATGGTGCCTGTTACGTAGTCTCTGAAAACCATTGCAGCCCGGGATGACCATCTCCTTGAAGCTCCATTCCTTTCTCATTAGTACGGCCACTCCACCTCTTCCCCGTCCTTCCCTCCTCTTTCCTTATTACAGTGTAGTTCTGGGGAAACACGCATTCGTTATGATACCTGAGAGCTTTGTTTCCTGTGAGTCCGATTACATCTGGGTTCACTTCTTTGTGTTCTTTCCCGTTAGTTCCACTTGCCTTGCTGGTGATCCCATCTATGTTCGAGTATATCACGCTGAAGCTGACTCTCTTCTGTCCTTTCTCAGATCCTTGTACTCACCTATTTGTACTCACCTATTTGTGCTTGCAGGATCGAGCATTGACTCATGGATCCCGCCTTTCCAGCTATCGGTTGTTTACAGCAATGACTCCTGTCCCATTTCCCTATCATAACCTAATTTTAAAAGTATGAATAGAGTTTTCTTCCACAACCTGTTCCCCAAGTGCATTCCATTTTTCCACTACTCTCACGCTGAAAGAAAACTTCCTAACATTCTCTGTGACTCATCTGAGTTTCCAGTTTCCACCCATGTCCCCTCGTTCTGTTATTATTACGTGTGAACATTTCATCTATTTCCACTTGTCAATTCCCCTGAGTATTTTATATGTCCCTATCATATCTTCTCTCTCCCTTCTTTTCTCTAGTGTCGTAAGGTTTAGTTCCTTCAGACGATCTTCATATCCCACCCCTCGTAACTCTGGGACAAGCCTCGTCGCAAACCTCTGAACCTTCTACAGTTTCCTTTATGTGTTTCTTCAGGTGGGGGCTCCATGATGGCGCGGTATACTCTAAGACGGGTCTCACGTAGGCAGTGTAAAGCGCCCTAAAAGCCTCCTCATTTAGGTTCTGAATGAAGTTCTAATTTTCGCCAGTGTAGAGTATGCTGCTGTCGTTATCTTATTTATATGTGCCTCAGGAGTTGGGTTAGGTGTCATATCCACTCCCAGGTCTCTTTCTCGAATCGTTACAGGTAGGCAGTTCCCCTTCATTGTGTAATGTCCTTTTGGTCTTCTATCACCTGATCCATTTCCATAACTTTACATTACTGGTGTTAAACTCAGTAGCCATTCCCTGACCATCTCTGCAACCTGTTTAAGTCCTCTTGGAGGATCCTACAATCCTCGTCTGTCACAACTCTTCTCATTAATTTTGCGTCATCCGCAAACATTGACATGTATTATTCCACTCCTGTAAACATATCATTTACGTAAATTAGAAAGAGGATTGGTCCCAGCACCGATCCTTGAGGTACTCCACTTGTTTACTGTTCGCCAGTCCGACTTCTCGCCCTTTACCATTAACCTCTGGCTCCTTCCTGTTAGGTAGTTCTTCACCCATGAAAGGGCCTTTCCGCTTACTCCTGCCTGCCTCTCAAAGAAAGTATAGCAGTCTCATGTGCGGTACTGTATCAAAGGCTTTGGCAGTCAAGAAATATGCAGTCTGCCCAGCCTTCTCTGTCCTGCCTTATCCTGTGTGTGTGTGTGTATGTGTGTGTGTGTGTGTATGTGTGTGTGTGTGTATGTGGTGTTGTGTATGTACTCACCTGTTGTGCTTGCGGGGGTTGAGCTCTGGCTCTTTGGTCCCGCCTCTCAACTGTCAATCAACAGGTGTACAAGTTCCTGAGCCTATTGGGCTCTATCAATCTACACTTGAAACTGTGTATGGAGTCAGCCTCCACCACATCACTTCCTAATGCATTCCATTTGTCAACCACTCTGACACTAAAAGTTCTTTCTAATATCTCTGTGGCTCATTTGGCACTCAGTTCCACCTGTGTCCCTAGTGCGTGTGCCCCTTGTGTTAAACAGCCTGTCTTTATCAACCCTGTCAATTCCCTTGAGGATCTTGAATGTGGTGATCATGTCCCCCCTAACTCTTCTGTCTTCCAACGAAGTGAGGTTTAATTCCCGTAGTCTCTCCTCGTAGCTCATACCTTCAGCTCGGGTACTAGTCGGTGGCAAACTTTGAACCTTTTCCATTTTAGTCTGTTGTGTGTAGTGTGTGTGTGTGTGTGTGTGTGTGTGTGTGTGTGTGTGTGTGTGTGTGTGTGTGTGTGTGTGTGTGTGTGTGTGTGGTGTGTGTGTGTGTGTGTGTGTGTGTGTGTGTGTGTGTGTACTAATCTAGTTGTACTCACCTAGTTGTGCTTTTCGGGGTTGAGTCTAGCTCTTTGGTCCCGCCTCTTAATTGTTAATCAACTGGTGTACAGATTCCTGAGCCTACTGGGCTCCAACATATCTACATTTGAAACTGTGTATAGTCAGCCTTCACCACATCACTACTTAATGCATTCCGTTTGTTAACTACTCTGACACTGAAAAAAAAATTCTAATGTCTCTGTGTCTCATTTGGGTTCTAAGTTTCCACCTGTGTCCCCTTGTTCGTGTTCCACCCGTGCTAATGATCTGTCTTTGTCTACCCTGTTAATTCCCCTGAGAATTTTGTAGGTGGTTATCATGTCTCCCCTTACTCTTCTGTTTTCCAGGATGTGACGTTCAGCTCCTTTAGCCATTCCTCGTAGCTCATACCTCTCAGTTCCGGGACGAGTCTGGTGGCATACCTCTGAATCTTCTCCTCACTTTCTCTTGTGTTTAAACTATGAACGGATTCCAGGCTGGAGCTGTATATTCCAGGATTGGCTGTTATAAGTAGTATACAGGCCCTGAGCGATTCCTTACACAAGTCTCTAAAGGCAGGTCTTATTTTGGCCAACTTAGCATATGCCACTGATGATATCCTTTGGTGTGGGCCTCTGGGGACAGGTTCGGCGTGATATCAACCCCCAGATCTTCTCTCTATTTGACTCATGCAGTATTTCACCTCCCAGATGGTACCTTGTGTTCAGCCTTCTGCTCCCTTCGCTTAATTTCATTTACTTTACACTTTCCTGAGTGAACTTTTGTAGCCAATTTTCTAGACCGTTCCGTCAGTTTTTTACCAGGTCGTCCTGTAGTCTCTGTCTATCTTCATCTATCTATCATCTATCTCTGTCTATCTCTGATTCTTCTCAGAATTTTTCTATCATCAGCAAACACTGAGAGGAATGAATCTATGCCTCTGGAAGATCGTTTACATAAATTAGAGACAGGATGGGTCCAAGTACAGAGTCCTGTTGGACTCCGCTGGTGACATCTTCCCACTCTGATGTCTCCCACCTCATAGTTACTCGCTGATTTCCTGTTGCTTAGATACTCTCTAGTCCACTGGAGCACTTACACTTTTACTCCAGCCTGTTGCTCCAACTTTTCTATCAGCCTTTTATGGGGTATGTGTCAAAGGCTTCCTGACAGTTTTAGAAAATGCAGTCTGTCCACCCTCTCTTTCTTGCCTAATTTTTATTGCTTGGTCATAGAATTCTATTAAACCCGTGAGGCACGATTTACCATCTCTGAACCCCTGCTGGTGGTGTGTTACAAAGCTATTGACCTACAAATTCGAGCCTTTTCCTCACGATCTTCTATCACCTTGCATGGTATACAAGTTAGGGGAAACTGGCCTGTAGTTCAGTGCTCTTGCAATGTGTGTATATGTGTTTGTGTGTGATAAAGGTCCTATGTAACCTATAGAGGATAACCAATGCCAAGAACCTATAGTAGGCATTGTTGTATGTGTTATGTGTGGGAAGTTGGTGCCCGGGCCTGGAGTGTAGTACGATACTGCCAGACCTGTGGTCAACGGTTGGTAGGGGAGGCGGTGCCGGCAGTCACAGTCACTCTGGCTGCCATAGTCCTCACAGGATCGTCTCCCCAGTCTGCCCATGGAATACCACTGATCCATCTCTCCTCTCTCTCTCTCTCTCTCTCTCTCTCTCTCTCTCTCTCTCCTCTCTCTCTCTCTCTCTCTCTCTCTCTCTCTCTCTTCTCTCTCTCTCTCTCTCTCTTCTCTCTCTCTCCTCTCTCTCTCTCTCTCTCTCTCTCTCCTCTCTCTCTCCTCTTCCTCTCTCTCTCTCTCCTCCTCTCTCTCTCTCTCTCTCTCTCTCTCTCTCTCTCTCTCTCTCTCTCTCTCTCTCTCTCTCTCTCTTTCCTCTCTCTCTCTCTCTCTCTCTCTCTCTCTCTCTTCTCTCTCTCTCTCTCCTCTCTCTCTCTCTCTCTCTCTCTCTCTCTCTCTCTCTCTCTCTCTCTCTCTCTCTCTCTCTCTCTCTCTCTCTCTCTCTCTCTCTCTCTCTCTCTCTCTCTCCTCTCTCTCTCTCTCTCTCTCGCTCTCTCTCGCTCTCTCTCCTCTCTCTCTCGCTCTCTCTCTCGCTCTCTCTCTCGCTCCTCTCTCTCTCTCTCCTCTCTCGCTCTCTCCTCTCTCTCTCTTCCCTCTCTCTCACTCTCGCTCTCTCTCTCTCTCTCTCTCTCTCTCTCTCTCTCTCCTTCCTCTCTCTCTCTCTCTCTCTCTCTCTCTCTCTCTCTCTCTTCTCTCTCTCTCCTCTCTCACACTTCTCCTCTCTCCTCTCTCCTCTCACTCCTCTCTCTTCTCCTCGCTCTCCTCTCACTCTCACTCTCTCTCTCTCTCGCTCTCTCTCTCTCTCCTCTCTCTCTCGCTCTCTCTCTTCTCTCTCTCTCTCTCTCTCTCTCTCTCTCTCTCTCTCTTCTCTCTCTCTCTCTCTCTCTCTCTCTCTCTCTCTTCTCTCTCTCTCTCTCTCTTTCTCTCTCTCTCCTCTCTCTCACTGTCTCTTTTCTCCTATCTCTGTCGCTATCTTCTAAATGCAATGAAGATTATTATACCTAATAAATCCAATAATTAATAATTAGAATTATTAGTTATTTGGATTTATTGGTACAACACCCCAAGTGTACCTTGGGCTGTCAGTCCAGTGTCAAATCTGTAGGAGTAGCAACACTTTGGCAACAAGCAGAGAAGGCAGGTGGGAAAGGAATTCCTGGAATTTTTGTCTGGCAGGCAAGACTCAGGGTAAGTCATTGTTAAAAGGTAAGTCTGGGTCTTCCTTCACTCCTCCATGGGTCTAGGCCGGAATTGCTAATTACATTTTCCCCGTGGTTGACTGAAGGGCTCCCAGGGTGAATCAGTGGTGCCCACAGTGGTGGGAGCGAAGACCAGCGGTGGTGGGTATTACTGGTCCTCTTCTGTGGGACAAGTTGAATCTGTGGAGTCACGTGATCGGAGAGACTGAGTACTGTCTCCTGAACCCCGTAGCAGCCCCATGCTAGCATAGCCCCAGCCCCCCCCCCCACCCCTGTGACAAGAATGGCAACCTTGCCAGGATACATTCGTCAAAATACAGTGTTGCTAGGATACGTTCATCGAGGTACAGTGTTGCCAGCATACGTTGGTCGGGCAACAGTGTTTGCCCAGAGTTCAGGACAATTGTTGCCAAAATTCGCGGACAGTGTTGCCAGAAAAGTGTTGCCAGTGAATTTGGTGAAGCATTGCCCAACCCGCTAAGGGAGTGAAACATTGAAATTAGCACCCACTAATTTGTCTGTGCTGTCGTGTATGCTCGATAATATAGAGAGGGAGAGGATACTGTAAACAAATTTATTGGATGGGGGATGAGAAAATTTTGGGAGTGTACCAAGCTCAGCTCCAACAAGTGGCAACAACTTGGGATCAGAGTGAGGACGACTAAGGTAGCGGAACATAGGATAGGAGATCATGGCACAGTACATAGCTCGAGAGGAGACGATGGGAGTGGAACCATGCCAAGAGGAGCCATCCCAAAGTGGGCCGTCCCCAGTAGAGTCGTCCCAAGCACCTACCAGTGTGGCTAGAACTCGCAGTGAACGTGGAAGCAGGTGGGGGATCCAATAGTAGCCGGAAGAGCGTTGCAGCTGGAGATAATACGAATGCAATTAGAGACCTAACTGCGTCGAGAGGAGAGAGAAGCACAGCTGCGTCATGAGGAGCAAGAACGAGCGGCGCAGCTGAAACGAGAAGACAGGGAAGCCTAGCTACAAATGCGACGAGCCGAGATAGAGGCAAATGGGGAGGTCGAGCTGAGGCACGTTGAACGTGGCTAGTCTCGATACCTGCACGTCGGGATGACCTCAAGCCCGGAGCGCGATCTACCTACCTTTGATCCTCTGGAGGCCGAGGCTTTCTTCGACCATTTTGACAGGATAGCAACATTTGAAGGAATGACCGAAAGAGGGTTGGGCTGCGTTAGTACAGAGTAGATTGACTGGGAGGCCAGAGAGACATATAACATGTTGGACATCGAGGAGTGTGCCATATACGACACAATCAAGAAAGCGGTGCTCCACTCATATAGACTAACCCCGGAGGTTACAGGAAACGCTTTCGTGAACTGCACGAGGGCATCAGGAAGGTCATATGCTGAGACTGCTCGTGAACATGGAGCGCAAGTTTCTACGATGGCTGAAGGCCGAAGAGGTAGAGACGATGGAGAAGCTGAACAGTGATTGTGATGGAAAAATTCATGTCCATGCTCCATTCCGGAACTCAAGGTCAGAGTGAAGGAGGCAGGAATAAAGGACCTTAAAGGTACAGCGAACAAGCTGGAGGAGACACTGCATCTTAGCAGGAGGGACCGCCCAGACAATCGCTCTTACACCATGTCTGAAGGGAACTTTAAGAGTTCAGGAGCAGGGACGGGCTGGAACTCTCCCAAGGGTAGTTTGCCCAGTGAAGAATATCGGTTCAAGAGCTCGAGGGATGCGGGAAGGAAGCCTCAAGCTGTGAGCAGTGGACCTTAGCTCGGGAGTAGGAGCTGCTGCCCGGGAACCGACGACGGGGAGTCCAAGTAGGACTCAGGGAACGTCTACTATTGGCATCACCAGAGTGACTGGTGGAGTGGTCGCCTAGGAGAGGCGGCCGATGCTACAACTGTGGTGTAAGAGGTCATTTTGCCCGTGAGTGTGACGAGCACAGAGGAATATGAGACTGATGTTAGAAGAGGAGAGAGTATTTGTTCATACCCTATATTATAGACCCAATGTGATTAGTTGGGAAATGAAGATGGGCGAACACCCCTTCGTTTTCGGGGCCACCATGAAGTTTGGGAAGTCAGACCCAGTGGAGGTTGCAGTTCTTCGTGATACGGGTGCTGACATAAGCATGGTAGCCAGGAGTATTCTTCCCAACGATTTTATGGAATCATCTGTGGGAGTGGTGAGAATACGGAGTGTGGCAGAGGAGTACAGGTTACCACTTCACGAGGTACAGCTGATTGCCGACTATGGAGTTGAGAAGGCTATCGTAGCTGTTGCCCCTAAGTTACCCTTAGAGCACATGCAGATGGTGCTGGGTAACCAACCTCGGTGTAGGTAGGATACAACCTGATTGGGCCAGGAGTGTCTATGTGTCAGGCAGTGGTACAACAATGCTAGGTGAGGTGCTGGTGAGGTAGTAGGTACGGAAGGCGACATCTTCATTCCTCCATGAAATTCTCTTCCCTGTAAAACGTCTTCTTCGGTCGTGGTTGAGCTTATCCACCTCACTGTGGACTCACCTCGCCACAGTGGTTCTTCTTGTCCGTGCCACTATTCATCCAGTTGGCATAGGGGTGCGTGCTGAACACATGGAAGGTTCAGAAGGACCAGACACATGTGGGAGGTTCAGAAGGACCAGACACATGTGGGAGGTTCAGGAGGACCAGACACATGTGGGAGGTTCAGAAGGACCAGACACATGTGGGAGGTTCAGAAGGACCAGACACATGTGGGAGGTTCAGAAGGACCAGACACATGTGGGAAGGACCAGACACATGTGAGAAGGACCAGACACATGTGGGAAGGACCAGACACATGTGGGAAGGACCAGACACATGTGAGAAGGACCAGACACATGTGGGACATTGTGTAACTCCCGCATACACTATCCTAGTTTACCAAGTTCATAAAATAGAGCAAGCTATAGGTCAGTTACAATGAACAACACATCTAAGTTTTCAACAGGTGAGAGACAAAGGACTTGAGAACTTTCACAGTGTGCTAATCCTTGTAACAATACTCAATACTTAAATAAAATGTGAATAGTAAATCAAACATGAATCAATTATGCATAGATTAGCAAATAATAAATGATTTAGGCCTTTGCTGGATTTAGTCACATCAGTCGTATCCTAAACTCATGAGGTGTCAAGATGTATTTTAGCTTAAGGCGTAGTGTATTCTGCTTTTCGCAGTACCCAAGGAGATACCTAAATTTGAACTAATTCTGTAAATTCGTATCCAGTGCAGCAGGAACACTTGCTCGTTAAGGGGGCAAACACTGTTTTTCTCAAACTAACTTGATAAGATCAAAGTGACTAAATGGCCTCAGTCACAATATAAGTAGATAGATGTCCTAATTGACTGAAATAATTAATAAAATAAGATTGATACTTAAATAATTATTTATATTTAATCTCATCAAATTCTTACTAAACGTAAATCAAAAAGATACGAAATTAACGTACAGAGTGTGGGGTTAAGCCCGTATAAATAAACCAGTGTTCTTTGTATGAGGAAAATGGTAATGACATACAACCGATTGATCACTATACAAACAATCAATAAATAAAAACAGTTATAACCGTTCTGATAAAATGTAAAGGAACCCGAGTACAGAAAGTCTAATTATGCCAGGTTCATTTAACTCTTCT
This sequence comes from Procambarus clarkii, assembly GCF_040958095.1. Taxonomy (NCBI): domain Eukaryota; kingdom Metazoa; phylum Arthropoda; class Malacostraca; order Decapoda; family Cambaridae; genus Procambarus; species Procambarus clarkii. Next base: position 36,600,581 of record NC_091199.1, read on the forward strand.
CTTGAGCTGGGAAAGTTGTTTCATTTGATGAACCCATAGCGAGCTTGGCGTCTGCCGGCGTTCTTGTAATTCTTCTTAATTAACCAATGGCTCTGTTACAGTCTCTCTACTCAAAGTTTATGCACTTAATTGTTCACTAAACATTCGTCTGTTTGTTGAAGACCGTCAGCATCTCACAAACGCTCATGATAGCAAACAAAGTGGAACTGTTGGTCAGAGCCTCGAAGTGCGCATTCTGGGGAACAAACCAAATGTGAAGATTGACGTCCCTCCACCGGAGTTGACGTCCCTCCACCCCGGAGTTGACGTCCCTCCACCCCGGAGTTGACGTCCCTCCACCCGGAGTTGACGTCCCTCCACCCCGGAGTTGACGTCCCTCCACCCCAGAGTTGACGTCCCTCCACCTGGAGTTGACGTCCCTCCACCCCGGAGTAGACGTCCCTCCACCCCGGAGTTGACGTCCCTTCACCCCGAAGTTAACGTCCCCTCCGCCCCAGAGTTGACCTCCCTCCACCCCGGAGTTGATGTCCCTCCACCCCGGAGTAGACGTCCCTCCACCCCGGAGTTGACGTCCCTTCCCCCGGAGTTGATGTCTCTCCACCCCGGAGTTGACGTCCCTCCACCCCACAGTTGACGTCCACCCCAGAATTAACGTCCCCTCCTCCCCGGAGTTGACGTCCCCTCCTCCCCGGAGTTGACGTCTCTCCATCCCAGAGTTGACATCCCTCCACCCCGGAGTTGACGTCTCTCCACCCCGGAGTTGACGTCCCCTCCTCCTCGGAGTTGACGTCTATCCTCCCCTGAGTTGACGTCCCCTCTTTCCCGGAGTTGACGTCTCTCCACCCCGGAGTTGAAGTCCCTCCACCCCGGAGTAGACGTCCCTACTCCCCAGAGTTGACGTCCCTCCGCCCCGGAGTTGACGTCCCTCCGCCCCGGAGTTGACATCCCTCCACCCCGGAGTTGACTCCCTCCACCCCGGAGTTGACGTCCCTCCACCCTGGAGTAGACGTCCCTCCACACCCTGAGTTGACCTCCCTCCACCCCGGAGTTGATGTCCCTCCACCCCGGAGTTGACCTCCCTCCACCCGGAGTTGACGTCCCTCCACCCTGGAGTTGACGTCCCTCCACCCCGGAGTAGACGTCCCTCCACCCGGAGTTGACGTCCCTTCACCCCGAAGTTGACGTCTCCTCCACCCCGGAGTTGACCACCCTCCACCCGGAGTTGACGTCCCTCCACCCCGGAGTTGACGTCCTTCCACCCCACAGTTGACGTCCCCTCCACCCCAGAATTGACGTCCCCTCCTCCCCGAGTTGACGTCCCTCCACCCGGAGTTGACGTCCCCTCCTCCCCGGAGTTGATGTCTCTCCACCCCGGAGTTGCATCCCTTCACCCCGGAGTTGACGTCTCTCCACCCGTGAGTTGACGTCCCCTCCTCCCTGGAGTTGACTTCCTCTCCTCCCGGAGTTAACGTCTCTCCCCGGAGTTGACGTCTCTCCACCCCTGAGTTGACGTCCCCTCCTCCCTGGAGTTGACTTCCTCTCCTCCCCGGAGTTAACGTCTCTCCACCCCGGAGTTGACGTCTCTCCACCCGGAGTTGACGTCTCCCCACCCAGAGTTGACGTCCCTTCCACCCCGGAGTTGGGAGAACGGGGTGCTAGTTACTCAATTTTAATTGCTAATATATCGGCCCACAAGTGCTTAAACTTATGGTCAGTAAGCTAACATCGAATAAAAGTAGAACTATGAAATGATTCAATTATAATTTAAACGCCCTCTGGAGGAGATATAAATCCATGATGAACATCACTAATTATGAGATATTATAAAAGGCATTAAACTCAGCCAAAAAGGAAATTAGATCAGCCAAAAGAAACTACGAAAACCATTTGCTCAAAACATAAAGAAAGTTCCTAAGTCGTTTGGAGGCCTGGTCGACGACCGGGCCGCGGGGACACTAAGCCCCGGAAACACCTCAAGGTAACCTCAAGGTTCTATGCCTATAGAAGAAAAACTAAACAAAAGACTCGGTCGACCATGATAAGATAACTCTAAAAATTGAATTGGACGATAAACGTGCAACAGCACTGAATGAATACTTAACATCATGTTTACACTAGAAAGTTTATGTGGCATCCCATTACCCACACAAATATTTGAAGAAGGTGAAGAGAACGAATTAAGTGATATACCCATAGCGTACAACATTACCAGGAAGAGCACTGACAAACTATAAGACTCAAACACCCCAGGTGGGGGGAAGGGAAGGGAACTATCAGGAGAGTGCTAGCAATTACGACTATATAGCACTGGGAAGGGATGAGGCTAAGGATTTCGGATGGGACGTACGGGATGTGGGGGGGGGGGGCGATGAACGGTGCCCAACTACTTGGACGGTCGGGGATTGATCGCCGACCTGCATGAAGCGAGACCGTGGCTCTACCGTCCACCCAAAGTGGTTGGGTACCCCAGTTGTGGTCAGATTTATATTCTAAACCGTAAAGGAACTGGCAGAGGAACTATACCTACCACTGAAACTCCTTTCCAGAAAATCTCTGGACCACGGGATAGTTCCCCTAGATTGGAAATATGCCAATGTCACCCCTTCAAGTTCAAGTACATTTATTGAGACAATATGATACATCTCAAAAGGATAGAATAGCTAGGGCTATTTCTATCCTCCACTGTCACCCCTATTTCCAAAATAGACAGAAGGACTCTACTCAGACAAAGGACTTCCAGCAGATGTAGTATATATGGACTGTGATAATGCTTTCGATAAAAGGTACCACATGAAAGACTAGCAAGGATATTACAGGCACATGGAATAAATAGTATTCCATTTATTAAATTACTTGTAAATAAATCAAATCAAATCAAACAAGAATAAATAAAACAATGGTTAAAACAAAGAAAACAGAAGGTTGTGCTAAATGGGAAGGAATCTGATTGGAGAAATGTGGTGAGTAGGGTACCACAGGGATATATTTCGACCCAATTTTTTTTATAGTATACTAGCTGTACCCAGCCACGCGTTGCTGTGACTTACAGCAACGCGTGGGCCACAGCAACCACAGCAGCCACAGCAACCCTCCCCTGTTCCCCCCATCCTACTCACCATTCCCATCATCTCCGGTCCCCTCGTCCTCCCTACATTTCCCTCACTTCCCCGTCCCTCGTCCTCCCCATCATCCCCCCACACCCCGTCCCTTCGTCCTCCCCACCATTTCCCCCCTTCACCATCTCCCATTCCCTGTCCCCCTTGTCAGCCCCACCATTCTTCACTCCTCCGTCCCCTCCTATCCACCATCCCCCACTTCTCCGTTCCTTCATCGTCCCCACATCATCATTTTGCAGATGACACAAAATTTATGGTGAAGTGGGAAGTGAAAATGATATCGAGGACTTAGGAAGAAATCCATATAACTCCACAAATGGTCAGAAGACTGGCAATGCTTTTTAATGTAACAAATGCAAGACCTTACATGGGGGATATAACAACCACGTCACAACAACCAAATGATTAACATTACCTTGCGGCATATTACTGAACATAATGAAGGAACTTGGAGTCAAAATCCATCACTCTGCAAACACACAGTGTAACGGTCCCTATTGTTACCTCATTACTAAGTGGTTACATGTTGTTATACAGTTTTTATGGCGGTTTAGTTGTTTCAACTTGCTAGATAGTTGTCACAACTTGTTAGAAGGTTTACAACATGTTAGAAGGTGTTACAACTTGTTAGAAGGTGTTACAACTTGTTAGAAGGTGTTACAACATGTTAGAAGGTGTTACAACATGTTAGAAGGTGTTTCAACTTGTTAGATAGTTGTCACAACTTGTTAGAAGGTGTTACAACATGTTAGAAGGAGTTACAACATGTTAGAAGGAGTTAAAAATGTTAGGTGTTACAACATGTTAGAAGGTGTTACAAATGTTAGAGGGTGTTACAACTTGATAGAAGGTTTACTACATGTTAGAAGATGTTACAACGTAGTAGAAAGTGTTACAACTTGTTAGAAGGTGTTACAACTTGTTAGAAGGAGTTACAACTTGTTAGAAGGTGTTACAACATGTTAGGAGGTGTTACAACTGTTAGAAGGAGTTACAACTTCTTGGAAGGTGCTACAACATGTTAGATGGTGTTACAACTTGTTAGAAGGAGTTACAACTTGTTAGAAGGAGTTACAACTTGTTAGAAGGTGTTACAACATGTTAGAAGGTGTTACAACGTGTTAGAAGGTGTTACAAACGTGTTAGAATGTGTTACAACGTGTTAGAAGGTGTTACAACTTGTTAGAAGAGTTACAACTTGTTAGAAGGTGTTACAACATGTTAGAAGGAGTTACAACTTGTTAGAGGGTGTTACAACATGTTAGAAGGAGTTACAACTTGTTAGAAGGTGTTACTACAAGATGTTAGAAGGAGTTACAAATGTTAGAAGGTGTTACAACTTGATAGAAGGTTTTACTACATGTTAGAAGATGTTACAACGTGGTAAAAGTGTTACAACTTGTTAGAAGGTGTTACAACTTGTTAGAAGGAGTTACAACATGTTAGAAGGAGTTACAACATGTTAGAAGGAGTTACAAAATGTTAGGTGTTACAACATGTTAGAAGGAGTTACAACATGTTAGAAGGAGTTACAATTTGATAGAAGGTTTTAGTACATGTTAGAAGATGTTACAACGTGGTTAGAAAGTGTTACAACTTGTTAGAAGGTGTTACAAATGTTAGAAGGAGTTACAACTTGTTAGAAGGAGTTACAACTTGTTAGAAGGAGTTACAACTTGTTAGAAGGTGTTACTACATGTTAGAAGGAGTTACAAATGTTAGAAGGTGTTACAACTTGATAGAAGGTTTTACTACATGTTAGAAGATGTTACAACGTGCAAAAAGTGTTACAACTTGTTAGAAGGTGTTACAACTTGTTAGAAGGAGTTACAACATGTTAGAAGGAGTTACAACATGTTAGAAGGGTTACAAAATGTTAGGTGTTACAACTTGTTAGAAGGAGTTACAAAATGTTAGGTGTTACAACATGTTAGAAGGTGTTACAAATGTTAGAGGGTGTTACAACTTGTTAGAAGGTGTTACAACATGTTAGAAGGTGTTACAACTTGTTAGAAGGAGCTACAACTTGTTAGAGGGTGTTACTACATGTTAGAAGGTGTTACAACATGTTAAAAGGTGTTAGAACTTGTTAGAAGGTGTTACAACTTGTTAGAAGGTGTTACAACGTGTTACAACGTGTTAGAAGGAGTTACAACTTGTTAGAGGGTGTTATACATGTTAGAAGGTGTTACAACATGTTAAAGGTGTTCCAACTTGTTAGAAGGTGTTACAACTTGTTAGAAGATGTTACAACTTGTTAGAAGGTGTTACAATATAATATAAAGTGTTACAACATGTTAGAAGGTGTTACAACTTGTTAGAAGGTGTTACAACTTGTTAGAAGGAGTTACAACTTGTTAGAAGGTGTTACAACATGTTAGAAGTTGTTACAACTTGTTAGAAGATGTTACAACTTGTTAGAAGGTGTTACAATATAATATAAAGTGTTACAACATGTTAGAAGGAGTTACAACTTGTTTGAAGGTGGTACAAAGTGTTAGAAGGTGTTACAACATGTTAGAAGGTGTTACAACTTGTTAGAAGGTGTTACAACATGTTAGAAAGTGTTACAACTTGTTAGAAGGTGTTTTACAACTTGTTAGAAAGAAAGTGTTACAATGTGGTAGAAGTGATACAATATGTTAGAAGATGTTACAACGTGTTAGACGGTGTTCCAACTTGTTAGAAGGTGTTGTAACTTGTTAGAAGGTGTTACAACGTGTTAGAAACTGTTGCAACTTGTTAGAAGTTGGTACAACATTTTAGAAGGTGTTACAACATGTTAGAAGGTGTTAAAACGTGTTAGAAGGTGTTACAACTTGTTAGAAGGTGTTACAGCTTGTTAGACAGTTGTTACAACATGCTAGAAGGTGTTACAACATGTCAGATAGTTGTTACAACTTGTTAGAAGCTGTTACAACATGTTAGACAGTTGTTACAACATGTTAGAAGGTGTTACAACATGTTAGAAGCGGTTACAACATGTTAGACAGTTGTTACAACATGTTAGAAGCTGTTACAACATGTTAGAAGGTGTTACAACATGTTAGAAGGTGTTACAACTTGTTAGAACGTTGCAGCATCGACGTAGTTTCGTCGTGTTTTCGGGATATAAACCCAAGGAATCGCATACCCGCTGAAGCTGTATACGACAAAACTGTTTAATCTTAAAATCCAGCTTGAAAAAAAATCATCAGGACAAACGTGGACCCACTGATAAGCCACTGGCTTTCTATACTCATCAAGACTACTAGAGTGTTAGTTACCCCCAGGTAATTTCAGGTACACGACTTGTGCTCCACAGAGTATAATCCAAGATAATTAATAGGAGCTAGTGTGGCAGCGTGTAGACTGTAGACTCCCTTTTGAACTCCTCCTAAGGTTTCACCCCCGCATCACCCACCCAACGCCAGTCTGTACACTGCCAGTAGTGTAAATTAGGACTACGACCGTCCACGCCATCTGAGCGAGAGCCAGTTGTGGCCACCTGCCCAGGTAAGGGATCTGGTCATAGTACTAAGGGGGTGTGGAGGACCCCCCCCCCCCCACGTGCCTGTGCGTAGTCATCTGGAAGGATTTGCGGTTGTCAATGATGATAGGGGATGTGAGGATAGGGGGAGTATGTGTAGCAGGTGTGCAGCAGGTGTGTAGCTCATTCTCTGCCTTACCAACTCTATTCATCATTCAACTTTGCCTTCCTTCTTCTTGGCTTGTGTGTTTACTCTCCAATATGCAGTAATTTAAATTCCCCCATCACAAAATTTATTAAGTTTAACTTTTACCAGACAGTATCTTTCATCATTCCTTTACTAAAATTATTCCTCACAGGTGAAAATAGACAAGTTTAGCTTCATTCAACAGTTTCTTAACTGCATTATGCTTCATTCGACTTTCAAAATACTAACTACATCATCGTTACTTTATTTCTAAGCCTTGTGTTAAATAAACAGTCTTTGTCTAGCCTATCAATATCTTTGGGAAACTTGCCAGGGGTGATCACTTGTATTGAATCACTTGTGCCCAGAGACAGCTGGGACTTGCTTAACCGTCTCAAGTGAACAGCTTCTCAAACAAGATTAACATTAATCTTCGTCAGCCTTTAAAATCTTGTTATCTTGCAGGTGCAAATTGGGGGAATCTTTTACTAACAATATCTACATATGACAAATAGTATTTTCCTAATTCAATCAAGGTGGGTTTAATGTTCTACACATATTTCTAATGTCTCTCAGATGTTCACATTCTCTCAGGTAGTGGTCAAGACGGTCTCCATCACTCTCACCACAGATTCTGCAACTCAGCTCAACTGTTTGTTTCCATTCCAAATCTCCTTGGATATTTGTATCCAAGACGAATTCTCGCTATTATTAATTCTCTCCTGCGGCCACCTCCTCTTCGTTCATAATGATTGGTATTGCAGCTGCAACTATGATGTATCAGCATACAGATTCACTGATTTGTTATTCTACTCTCCTTTCCTCAGTAACCTTGTTGCGGTGATGTTGCCTGATAATGCCTCTAATTTGTAGAAGAGTCTTGGGTGTGTAGTATTCAATATGGTCTCCTTCAGTGCCTTCAGCAGCCAGCACATCTGCACGTTCTTTTCCACAGATTCCAACATGGGAGGGGATCCACAGAAATTTGACAAATCTTCCCTGATTTCTTAGTTCTCTCACAGCTCATTGATTTCAGCGACTAACGCAAGATTTTTTGCCCGATTTTTACAAAGGTTTTAATTCTCGGGCAGAAAATCTTGCGATAGTTGCTGAAATCCAGAGAACTGAGAGAGTTTTCTCACAAGAAATCAAGAGAGCTGAGTCACTCAAAGCAAGTGAAACAGTTTTCGTGATTCAGCATGTCATACAAAATGGTGTGCGGGGCCTGGACTCAACCAGGAGGACTTTATCCGTGATGTGGGCTTAATCTCAACAGTAATGATTAACATGCTTGGTTCTGGAGAGTTTTATGTAGTTGCTGGACATCTCCCACATTATGTGGGTGATGTCCAGGCCTTTACTTGGTGAAATGTTGAGGTGTTTTATGAGTTGTGATCTCTCCCACAGGGAGGGACGGCTGGTGTCTGCCTGGTGTGACATGACTACTGACGGAGGTGAGTAATCTCTCCCACAGGGAGGGACGGCCGGTGTCTGCCTGGTGTGACATGACTACTGACGGAGGTGAGTAATCTCTCCACAGGGAGGGACGGCCAGTGTCTGCCTGGTGTAACATGACTACTGACGGAGATCAGCTGTCTCTCCTGCTGCAGTCGTAATGGAGGTATTATTAGTTGTAGTGATGGTGACAGTTACCACTTTAGGGGTTTTTTGTGGGAAAAACTTCCTACCAGTAAGTCAATCAACTGACCACAACATGGAACTAATAAATTATTATAACTATGCTGGTTGAACAACTTTGTCTGGTTTAGATAATCATTACCGTGTAGAGTGTAATATGTTCTGTATCCGGCAACTATTACCATCCAGAGTGCAATATGTTCTGTATCCGGCAACCATTACCATCCAGAGTGCAATATGTTCTGTATCCGGCAACCATTACCATCCAGAGTGCATATGTTCTGTATCCGGCAACCATTACCATCCAGAGTGCATATGTTCTGTATCCGGTACCATTACCATCAGAGTGCAATATGTTCTGTATCCGGCAACCATTACATCCAGAGTGCAATATGTTCTGTATCCGGCAACCATTACCATCCACAGTGCAATATGTTCTGTATCCGGCAACCATTACCATCCACAGTGCAATATGTTCTGTATCCGGCAACCATTACCATCCAGAGTGCAATATGTTCTGTATCCGGCAACCATTACCATCCACAGTGCAATATGTTCTGTATCCGGCAACCATTACCATCCAGAGTGCAATATGTTCTGTATCCGGCAACCATTACCATCCAGAGTGCAATATGTTCTGTATCCGGCAACCATTACCATCCAGAGTGCATATGTTCTGTATCCGGCAACCATTACCATCCAGAGTGCAATATGTTCTGTATCCGGCAACCATTACCATCCAGAGTGCAATATGTTCTGTATCCGGCAACCATTACCATCCAGAGTGCAATATGTTCTGTATCCGGCAACCATTACCATCCAGAGTGCAATATGTTCTGTATCCGGCAACCATTACCATCCAGAGTGCAATATGTTCTGTATCCGGCAACCATTACCATTCAGAGTGCAATATGTTCTGTATCCGGCAACCATTACCATCCAGAGTGCAATATGTTCTGCATAAGAACATATGAATGGTTGTCGAGGGCACTTGGTGTCAATTGCCGACTAGACAAATATTGCAAATCAAATGCATTATCTTTCATAGATAACTGGGAACACTTCTAGGGAAGAAATGACATGTATGCTCAGGATGGGGTGTGAAAGTTTTTTTTTTCTTGTATCGTGATATTCTTGTACTATGTCCGTCAACTTTAAACTGACTCTTGATGGATCTCCTGAGGAAGGACTTGCTTAGCTAACATGCTAAGTGTAGTAAGCAGTTAATTCCCTACGTTAGAGACCATAGAACAATTGACTAGGCGCAAGTAAAAGCCGAGACCTCAAAATTTCCATTCTTGCGAAATTCCAAGTATGGAATTTCCCTCACTTTGGCCGTCGACCTTCGAAAATCGCCGGAGCGAATCTAACACGTAGGTCACTGGTTCTCACAATGTAATTTTTGTTGTGGTGCTATGAATTCAGCCCAAATCTCATGAAGCAGTCTCAAATGAACAGCAATAATAATTTCAGGCAACATAGCAGAACATAATGTAAATCAGTAAAATGTGTGGAGTGTAACGAAAAGACAGTGTTCAACATAACAACACCGTTTATTCAACAAAACTAACTACTACAACAATGAAGAATATCAATGATGTTAGTTAAAAGCCTTCCTGTGACACCTTTACGAAGCTAGACACCAGCCACGAGTATGACTACAGGTTCCTTCCTGCAATCGTGTTGTGCTACATAAATTAACTAATTTGAACATATTGAGTGATCACAGAGAAATCAATCAATGCTCTCTGCTACTCTGCGCTGCCTCCCTCAATCTTCACTGTTAAACGGCTACTACTCGCTTTAACTACTTCCACGAATGTGCTATAATGGCCATTGTAACATATTTGGAATGTATATGACCTATGCTCTCCAACGAGCCTAATCACGGGATGTTTCGAGTAAGGGTTACAAATCCAGTCCGAGTGCACGGCTATTCACGTGCCCTGTGCACAGCGAGCTTCACGTACCATACACTAGTAGGAGGTTTAGCTGGTGTAAACTCATTCTCTGACTAATGGTTCATCAATCAAAGGCTGGGGTTGTTACTGTTGCGAACTCGTTGGAACCTGTGGTTGGAGGGGTTTGTCTGGGTTTAAACTGTTAGTAGATATTGGTATGGGAATTGACATGGAGAAATGAGGTAATGAAAGTATGTGTTTGGGGGGGGGGGAAACAATTGGCAAAATGATCACTGAAAAGAAGGGCCTCAAAATAACAATACACTCAGGGTATATTACACGAACAGTAGGAGTCTGAGAAAAAATAAACAATTTAAATGCTATTGTCTGCACAGAAAAAATAGATATTATTGCACTTACAGAAACATGGATGAATGTAGAAAATAGAGATCTATTAGCTAAATAACAAAAAACGGATTTAAACATTTTCACACAGATAGATATATTAGACGAGGAGGGAGATTAGCCATATATGTTAGGGAAAAATTGAAATGTAGCCCCAAAGAAGGAATCAAAACTGAGCCACACACAGAAACTATCTGCCTAGAATTAAAGGAAAAAGATAAAAATCTTATGACAGGATTTAAATACAAGCCACCAAACTTAGACAGAATGGAAGCAAAGCAACTATGGCATGAAATATCTAGAGCAACTACGTCAAACAATACACGTGTCATGGGTGACTTTAATTTTAGTGGAATAAACTGGATTAACAGAACGGAATAATGAAGCAGAAGTTTTCTAGAATTAATGACGATTGCTTTCATAAGCAACACATTAAGGAACCAACATGGGAAATAATATTTTAGACTTAGTGTTAACTAACAGGGAAACACGAATTAATGAAATCGAAATAGGGAGGAGTGGGGAGGAGCAGGCAGGCAGGAAGGTCCAGGAAGGCATGCAGGCCAGGAGAGTAAGGTAGGCCTAGGAGGCTGCCGAGGAGGAGGTAGGCTGTGGACGACTTTGTAGTCGTCCACAGTGTCGACGACTACAGTGTGTGTAGGCTGTGTTTCTTTGAACAGCGATCACAAAGAAATCAGATTTAGTATAGAATGGAATAGATTTAGTATAGAATGGAATAGATTGTAGGGGAAAATTTTGTTATAGGTGCCAGATTTTCGAAAAGCTGATTTTAATGGTCTAAGGAATTTTTTGGGTGAAATAGATTGGAACGTCCTGGGCATTGGGGGTGGGCCGGTCTTGGAGTGAAACGTGTACCCAGCGATGGGTAATGTAAAAAGGAGTTTTGTTGTGGATTCAAAATATAACTTATTATAAAATATTCTAAGCAAAGCACAGAAACTTAGTATATCATAAAAATTGAAAAGATTGAATAATAATGACCCGAAATGAATAACAAAGTATCTAAAGAACCTTATAGGTGGAAAGAAAGCGTGGTACAAAAGGTTTATGAATGGGAAGTCAGTTAGAACAACAATTCGTACAACTGGTTAGAAATATTAAGAAAGAGATAAGGAGGGCAAAAAACTAAGAAGTTCCCATAGCAGGGTTAAGCAAACAAAAATCCTAAAAATTTTTAGTTATTTCAAACTAAGATTAGAGAAAGGATAGGTCTATTAAAACTCGATAAGGGTCAGATAACTGATAATGACGCAGATATGAGTAGTATTTTTAATAAATATTTTATATTTGTATTTACTAAAGAGGAACTTAACATTATCCCTTCAGCCACAATCAACACCACCCCCAATACCCTCAACCAACCGCAGTACCCTCCACCACCCCTCAATACCCTCAACCAACCCGCAGTACCTCACCACCCCACACCCTCAACCATACCGACTCCACACCCCACACTACCCTCCAAACACCCACACTACCCTACACCATCACAAACCCTCCACCACCCACACTTACCTCACCATCCACACTACCCTCCACCAACCCACACTACCCTCACACCCCACACTACCCTCACCACCCCACACTACCTCCACCAGCCACACTACCCTCCACCACCCCACACTACCTCCACCACCCACACCTCCAACACCCACACTACCCTCCACCACCAACACTACCCTCCACCATCCACACTACCCTCACCACTCCACTACCCTCACCACCCCACACTACCCTCCACATGCACTCTACACTCCACCACCCCAAACTACCACACACCCCACAGCCCTCCACCACCCCACACTACCCCCACACCACACACTACCCTCCACCACCCACACTACCCTCCACCACCCCAACTACCCTCCACCACCCCACACTACCCTCACCACCCCACATACCCTCCACATCTCCCACACTACCCTCCACACCCCACACTACCCTCCACCACCCCATACTACCCTCCAACACCCCACACTACCCTCCACCACCCCAAACTACCCTCCACACCCCACACTGCCCCACCACCCCAACTACTCCACCCCTCCACACTACCCTCCACCACCTCCACACTACCCTCCACCACCCCAAATACCCTCCACCACACCACAACACCTCACCACCCCCTCACTACCCTCACACTCCAACTACCCTCCACACCCCACACTACCCTCCACCACCCCATATACCCCACACCCACACTACTCCCACACCCCCATACCTCCACCACCCCACACTACCTCCACCACCTCCACACACCCTCCACCACCCACACTACCCTCACCACCCATACTACCCTCCAACACCCCACACTACCCTCCACCACCCCGCACTACCCTCCACCACCCCACACTACCCCACCACTCACACACCCTCCACCACCCCACACTACCTCCACAAGCCACCTATCCTCCACCACCCCAAACTACCCTCCACCCACCCCAAACTACCCCTCCACTACCCCATACTACCACCACCCCACACTACCCACCATACCCCACCACTACCCTCCACCACCCACACTACCTCCACCACCCCAAACTACCCACCAGCACCACACCTCCCTCCACCCCCACACCATCCCATACTACCCTCAACCACCTCCACACTACGCTCCACCACCCCACACTACCCTCCACCACCCCACACTACCCTCCACCACTATCTACCCTCACCACCCACTTCCCTCCACCATTATCCTACCCTCCACCACCCCACACTACCTACCACCACCCGACACTTCCCTCCACCACTTATCTCTACCCTCCACCACCCCACACTACCCTCCACCACCCCACACTACCCTCCCCCCCCCCCACCACACCCCCCCTCCCCCCCACACCCCCCCCACCCCCCACCCCCCCACCCCACATTACCCCCACCACCCCACACTACCCTCCAACACACCACCACCACACACCCCACACTACCCTCCACCACCCCACACTACCCTTTACGACCCCACACTACCCTCCACCACCCCACATCTCCCTCCACCACCCCACATTACCCTCCACATCCCCACACTAATCTCCACCACTTATCTCTACCCTCCACCACCCCACACTACCCTCCACCACCCCATACTACCCTCCTCAACCCCACACTACCCTCCACCACCCCACACTACCCTCCACCACCCCACACTACCCTCCACCAACCCACACTACCCTCCACCACCCCACACTACCCTCCACCAACCCACACTACCCTCCACCACCCCCACAACACCCTCCACCACCTCACACTACCCTCTGCTACCCCACACTACCCTCCTCCATCCTACACTACCCTCCACAATCCCACACTACCCTCCACCACCTCCCACTGCTCTCCACTACCCCACACTACCCTCCACTGTCCCACACTACCCTCCACCACCTCACACTACCCTCGACTACCCCACAACACCCTCTACCACCCCAAACTACCCTCCACCACGATACTCTACCCTCCACCACCACTAACTACCCTCCACCACCCCACGCTACCCTCCACCATCCCACACTTCCCTCCTCCACCCCACACTACCCTCCACCACCCCACACTACCCTCCACCACCCCACACTACCCTCCACCACCCCACACTACCCTCCACCACCCCACACTACCCTTTAACTCCCCACACTACCCTCCACCACCCCAACACTATCCTCCACCACTTATATATCTTTACTCGACCACCCCGCACTCCCCTCCACCACTTCTCTCTACCCTCCACCACCCCACACTACCCTCCACCACCCCACACTACCCTCCACCACTTATCTCTACCCTCCACCACCCCACACTACCCTCCACCACCACACACTATCCTCCACTACTTATCTCTTCCCTCCACCACATCACATTACCCTCCACCACCCCAACACTATCCTCCACCACTTATGTCTTCACTCCACCACCCCGCACTCCCTCGACCACTTATCTCTTCCCTCCACCACATCACATTACCCTCCACCACCCCAACACTATCCTCCACCACTTATATCTTCACTCCACCACCCCGCACTCCCCTCCACCACTTATCTCTACCCTCCACTACTTATCTCTACCCTCCACCACCCCACACTACCCTCCACCACCTCATACTACCCTCCCCCAACCCACACTACCCTCCACCACTTATCTCTACCCTCAACCAACCCACACTACCCTCAACCACATAAAAGGTTGATGCATAAGCTAGAGAAACAGGCAGGAGTAACTGGTAGGGCGCTCCAGTGCATAAGGGAGTACCTAAATAATAGGAAGCACAGAGTTACAGTGAGGGGTGAGACCTCAGACTGGCGTGAAGTCACCAGTGGAGTCCCACAGGCTCTGTACTTGGACCTATCCTGTTTCTGATATACGTAAATGATCTCCCAGAGGGTATAGACTCATTCCTCTCTATGTTTTCTGACGACGCCAAAATTATGAGAAGGATTAAGACAGAGGAGGACAGCTTGAGGCTTCAAGAAGACCTGGACAAGCTGCAGGAATGGTCGAACAAATGGCTGTTAGAGTTTAATCCTAGCAAATGTAATGTAATGAAGATAGGGGTAGGAAGCCGGAGACCAGATACAAGGTATCACTTGGGAGATGAAATACTTCAAGAGACCGAGAGAGAAAGACCTGGGGGTTGATATCACGCCAGACCTGTCCCCTGATGCTCATATCAAGAGGATAACAGCAGCAGCATATGTCAGGTTGGCTAACATAAGAACGGCCTTTAGAAACTTGTGTAAGGAATCTTTCAGAACATTATATACCACATATGTCAGACCAATCCTGGAGTATGCGGCACCAGCATGGAGTCCATATCTAGTCAAGCATAAGACTAAAATGAAAAAGGTTCAAAGGTTTGCCACCATACTAGTACCCGAGCTGAGAGGTATGAGCTACGAAGAGAGACTACGGGAATTAAACCTCACTTCGTTGGAAGACAGAAGAGTTAGGGGGGACATGATCACCACATTCAAGATCCTCAAGGGAATTGACAGGGTTGATAAAGACAGGCTGTTTAACACAAGGGGCACACGCACTAGGGGACACAGGTGGAAACTGAGTGCCCAAATGAGCCACAGAGATATTAGAAAGGACTTTTTTAGTGTCAGAGTGGTTGACAAATGGAATGCATAAGGAAGTGATGTGGTGGAGGCTGACTCCATAACAGTTTCAAGTGTACATATGATAGAGCCCAATAGGCTCAGGAACCTGTACACCTGTTGATTGACAGTTGAGAGGCGGGACCAAAGAGCCAGAGCTCAACCCCCGCAAGCACAACTAGGTGAGTACAACTAGGTGAGTACACTTCCCTCCATCACCCCACACTACCCTACACCACTTATCTCTACCCTCCACCACCCCACATTACCCTCCACAACCCCACACTTCCCTCCATTACCCCACACTACCCTCCACCACTTATATCTACCCTCCACCACCCCACATTACCCTCCACAACCCCACACTACCCTCCACGACTTATCTCTACCCTCCACCACCCCACATTCCCCTCCACCACTTATCTCTACCCTCCACCATCCCACACTACCCTTCACCACCTCATACTACCCTTCCCCAACCCACACTACCCTCCCCAACCCACACTACCCTCCACCACCCCACACTACCCTCCACCACCCCACACTACCCTCCACCACCCTACACTACCCTCCACCACCCCACACTACCCTCTACCACCCCACACAACCCTCCACCACCCCACATTACCCTCCACCACCCCACACTACCCTCCACCACCCCACACGACCCTCCACCACTCCACACTACCCTCGACCATCCCACACTACCCTCCGCCACACCACACTACCCTCCTCCACCCCACACTACCATCCACCACCCCACACTACCCTCCACCACCCCACACTACCCTCTACCACCCCACACAACCCTCCACCATCCCTCACTACCCTCCACCACCCCTCACTACCCTCTACCATCCCACACTACCCTCAACCACCCCACACGACCCTCCATAACCCAATATATATACTCTATATATAAACAATATATTCTCTCGTGATTTTGTTCAGTTTGGGGTTTTAAGAAAAAACATCATACCAATGTTATATCACAGAAAACGAATTTTTCAATAACTCATGTATTTGTCTTATAATATGGAAATGCATTCATATAATAGATAACAATATGAATAGCAAAATTTCTGTGAATCCCCTATCATGTTGGAATCTGTGGAAATGAATGTGCAAATGTGCTGGCTGCTGAAGGAAACCACATTGTATTAATTTTGGATACAAATGTAGATGGAGATTCAGAATGGAAACAATTATAGTTGAACATGCAGAGGAGTTTAAGAATCTGTGGTGAGAGTGATGGACACAGCCTTGACAACTATACTTCAGAAAATGTAGACATCTAAGAGTCAATAGAAATATGTGTAGAAAAATAAACCCTACATGATTTGAGTTAGGGAAAACACCATTTATCATATAGATACTGTTCTTAAGGATTCTCCCATTTTGCACCGCAAGATAACATATAAGATTTTAAGGGTTGACGAATGTTAATCTTCTTGTTTAATAAACTGTGCACTTGAGACATAGTTAATAAGAACACACCAATATATAAGGCAACAAAACGTTTTCAGATTCTTCACAACAATTTCCAGCAACTTTTACAATTTATATAAATTATTTTAGGGAATAGTACATAAATTTAATATTTAAACATGATATTAGTGTTTAGTGGAATGCATAACGAGTCATTCCACTAAACACTAATTTGGACAACTACTTTTTTTCTGATCATAGAATAACTAAATGTATTTTAAAGGTTTCATTCAGTCATTAAATATCATTCACAATTTACTAATGAATTTTACAAAAAACACCATAAATTTTATATTTAAACATGTAAAAACTATTTGTAATACATTAGGAACAAAATAGTTGTAGAAAAACAATTTATTATAAAACCTATGTGTTTGGATTTTTGGATTAAAAGTTTCTCAAAGGCCCTCCTGCACCATTCTCAATGCAAGTCATTCCTACACCTATGGGAAGAGATAGATGAACGTTTTCTATTCGATTTGTGTTTGCTGGGATTGCGCCTTCAGCCTGAAGTCTCCAAAGGAATTTGTTGACTTACTGGGGGGAACACAGGCCACAGGGATAAGAGCCTCCTTGGATGTAGAATCACTGTTTACCAACGTACCTGTGGATGAAACAATCGGGATGATAGCGGACAAAGAGTATCGTGATCTGGCCTGTATTCCTCTTGACATACCAGAAAA
>NC_091199.1:36619075-36646575 GCF_040958095.1 Procambarus clarkii
CTATTGGGCTCTATCATATCTACACTTGAAGCTGTGGATGGAGTCAGCCTCCACCACATCACTTCATAATGCATTCTATTTATCTACTACTCTGACACTGAAAAAATCATTCTAACGTCTCTGTGGCTCCTTTGGGAAAGCAATTTCCACCTGTGTCCCCTAGTGTGTGTTCCACTTTGTATTAAATAGTATGTCTTTATCTACTCTATCAATTCCTCTGAGAATCTTGTATGTTGTAATCATGTCCCCTCTAACTCCTCTGTCTCCCAGTGACGTGAGGTTTAATTCCCGATGTCTCTCCTCGTAGCTCATACCCCTCAGTTTCGGTACTAGTCTGGTGGCCAGCCTTTGAACCTTTTCCAGTTTAGTCCTATGCTTGACTAGATATGGACTCCATGCTGGAGCCGCATACTCCAGGATTGGTCTGACATATGTGGTATACAATGTTTTGAAAGATTCCTTACACAAGTTTCTAAGGGCCGTTCTTATGTTAGCCCTCCTGGCATATGCTGCTGATGTTATCCTCTTGATATGAGCTTCAGGGGACAGGTCTGGCGTGATATCAACCCCCAGATCTTTCTCTCTCTCTCTCTATCACTTGAAGTATTTCATTTTCCAAATGATACCTTGTATCTGGTCTTCTGCTCCCTACACCTATCTTCATAACATTACATTTGCTTGGGTTAAACTCTAACAACCATTTGTTCGACCATTCCTGCAGCTTGTCCAGGTCTTTTTGAAGCCTCAAGCTGTCCTCCTCTGTTTTAATCCTTTTCATTATTTCGGCGGCGTCAGCTAACATTGAGAGGAATGAGTCAATACCCTCTGGGAGATCATTTACGTATATCAGAAACAGGATAGGTCCGAGTACAGAGCCCTGTGGGACTCCACTGAGGATTTCACGGCAATCAGAGGTCTCACCCCTCACTGTAACTCTCTGCTTCCTATTGATTAGGTACTCCCTTATCCACTGGAGAGCCCTACCAGTCACTCCTGCCTGTTTCTGTGAGTTGGTGAGTTGAGGTGTGTGTGTGTGTGTGTATACTCACCTATTTGTGCTTGTGGGGGTTGAGCTTTGGCTGTTTGGTCCCGCCTCTCAACTGTCAATCAACTGGTGTACAGATTCCTGAGCCTACTGGGCTCTATCATATCTACATTTAAAACTGTGTATGGAGTCAGCCTCCACCACATCACTGCCTAATGCATTCCATCTGCTAACTACTCTGACACTGAAAAAGTTCTTTCTAACGTCCCTGTGGCTCATTTGGGTACTCAGTTCCCACCTGTGTCCCCTTGTTCGCGTTCCACCAGTGTTGAATAGTTTATCCTTGTCTACCCTGTCAATTCCCCTGAGGATTTTATAGGTAGTGATCATGTCTCCCCTCACTCTTCTGTCTCCTAGTGTCGTAAGGTGCTTTTCCCGCAGCATTTCCTCGTAACTCATGCCTCTTAGTTCTGGGACTAGTCTAGTGGCATACCTCTGAACTTTTTCCAGCTTTGTCTTGTGCTTGATAAGGTACGGGTCCCATGCTAGGGCCGCATACTCCAGGATTGGTCTTACGTATGTGGCATACAAGATTCTGAATGATTCCTTACACAGGTTCCTTAAGGCTGTTCTGATGTTAGCCAGCCTCGCATATGCCGCAGACGTAATTCTTTTTACGTGGTCTTTCCCTTGAGCTCTGTTTCCCATGTTATATATGTTAGTAATTTTCTTAACTCCTCATAGTTTCCCTTTCGGAATGCCAGTTTTTTGTTTTCAGTACCCCTACTCGAGTTCAATAACCCAATAACAATAATATCTTAACCCAATAACTAACATACAATTGTGTGTGTGTGTGTGTGTGTGTGTGTGTGTGTGTGTGTGTGTGTGTGTGTGTGTGTTGTGTGTGTGTGTGTGTGTGTGTGTGTGTGTGTGTGTGTTTACTAGTTGTGTTTACTAGTTGTGTTTTTGCGGGGGTTGAGCTTTGCTCTTTTCGGCCCGCCTCACAACTGTCAATCAACTGTTTACTAACTACTTTTTTTTTATTTTTTTTCCCACACCACACACACACACCCCAGGAAGCAGCCCGTGACAGCTGACTAACTCCCAGGTACCTATTTACTGCTAGGTAACAGGGGCACTTAGGGTGAAAGAAACTTTGCCCATTTGTTTCTGCC
This sequence comes from Procambarus clarkii, assembly GCF_040958095.1. Classification (NCBI taxonomy): domain Eukaryota; kingdom Metazoa; phylum Arthropoda; class Malacostraca; order Decapoda; family Cambaridae; genus Procambarus; species Procambarus clarkii. The sequence continues at coordinate 36,621,236 of NC_091199.1, forward strand.
TCGTGCGGGAATCGAACCCGCGCCACAGAATTACGAGTCCTGCGCGCTATCCACCAGGCTACGAGGCCCCTCTGTGTGTGTGTGTGTGTGTGTGTGTGTGTGTGTGTGTGTGTGTGTGTGTGTGTGTGTGTGTGTGATCGACAATAACATTACAGTATCAAGGGTAGTATGACCCTATCTTAATAATACAATCAATGCTGACGCTATATTCTGATAATACAATCAGTACTTGGTTCTCAGTAATACAATCAGTGCCAGGTGTTCAATGTAGCTAATTACCAGACATATGATGGCCTTTAACGCCCGCAATAAATTCGACAGTGCCAGAGATGAAGGGCCACTGACCTTGGCACCACCTCACTTCATACACGATCTCATCTCAAGGTAAAAGTGGGACGGGGTGAGGGAATGTGAGACAGAACGTAGGGAGGTACGGGGGGTGAGGGAAGGAGGGACGGAGGGTGAGGGAAGGAGGGACGGTGGGAGAGGGGAAGGAGGAACAGGAGCTGAGGGAAGAGGAGTGAGTACCGTTCAGGACAGACAAAGTACAAGTTACCATCCTTCAAAACATGACCCATCAACAAGAGCTCAGGCACTCAAGGAGGCACCAGATCACCGTCAAGTGCCACATAACAATAATGGGAGCCCCAAATTAACGGCCACAAGTTAGTTTAAGAACAGGAGAGTCGGACACCAAGTCTATGTATGTATTAACACGATGTACTGAACGGGATGAGAATAGCTAGAGCTTCCTCTTCCCTTTGTGTGTATTTTACCTCAATAAACTTATTTCAATTTCAATTCAATTTACACAATTACTCCTGAATTGCATTCTGCAATCTTTGGCTCGTTACCAAAATTGTAATTTGACATAATTGTATATAAGTAAAGTAATTCCCAGAAAATATTTTAACATTACAGTCGGTACATTATTAGGAAAATATTGTACCAACATTATATACGAATGAATCTTGACTGAAAATAATATACAGGTGAATCTTGAGTTTATAAGTAAGGAAAACTGATCAAACTTAAGTCAAAACAGTTTTGATCCTTTTAAGTATCACGTTCTCTCAAATTTCCTCCAACGTAAACAATCCAACGTTCTAACATATCCAGAAACGTATCAACCCAAGCCACCTACCTAACCTATTTAAACAATGTATAGAAAAAGTTGAGTTTTGCGAATCGTAACTTTTCATAGTATGTCGTATTTGGTCCGTTTGTTGCCATAACGATGTATTATCTTAAATGACAGGTTGCAGACACCGGCTAATGAACCTGACCAAAGGGAAGAGAACGATAAGGTGGAAAGCGCCAAGCCATCACGACTATATAACACTGGAAAGGGAGTCAGGATAAGGATTTGGGATGGGACGGGGAGAAAAGGAATGGTGCCCAACCACTTATGGACGGTCGGGGATTGAACGCCGACCTGCATGAAGCGAGACCGTCGCTCTACCGTCCTGCCCAAGTGGTTGGGATGAACCTGACCCAACACAATGGTCGTCTTGGCTGTAGCCGAAGAAATAAGAGTTGTTCAATGTTTCCAGACAACAAGATTCCCAAACACTCGGAACTGAAGCGTTGTGAATAATATATGGTTAGATCATTGTATATAATGTATAGTGATCACTGTATGGTTAGATCATTGTATATAATGTATAGTGAGCACTGTATGGTTAGATCATTGTATATAATGTATAGTGAGCACTGTATGGTTAGATCATTGTATATAATGTACAGTGAGCACTGTATGGTTAGATCATTGTATATAATGTATAGTGAGCACTGTATGGTTAGATCATTGTATATAATGTATAGTGAGCACTGTATGGTTAGATCATTGTATATAATGTATAGTGAGCACTGTATGGTTAGATCATTGTATATAATGTATAGTGAGCACTGTATGGTTAGATCATTGTATATAATGTATAGTGAGCACTGTATGGTTAGATCATTGTATATAATATATAGTGAACACTGTATGGTCAGATCATTGTATATAATATAGTGAATACTGTATGGTTAGATCATTGTATATAATATACTGTATAGTGAAGACTGTATGGTTAGATCATTGTATATAATATATAGTGAACACTGTATGGTTAGATCATTGTATATAATATATAGGGAACACTGTATGGTTAGATCATTGTATATAATGCATAGTGAATACTATATCTTGAGGTTATCTTAAGATGATTTCGGGGTTTAGTGTCCCCACGGCCCGGTCCTCGACCAGGCCTCCACCCCTAGGAAATAGCCAATAGCAGCTGTCTAACTCCCAGGTATATATTTACTGCTAGGAAAAAGGGGCATAAGGGTAAAAGAAACAGTTTGCCCATTTGTCTCCGCCTCCACCGAGGATCGAACCCGGAACCTCCGGGCTACGAATCCGAAGCGCTGTCCACCGAGCTGTCAGGCGCCCATTAATGGTTAGATCATTGTATATAATGCAAAGTGAACACTGTATGGGTAGATCATTGTATATAATGTATAGTGAACACTGTGTTGGTAGATCACTGTATATAATGTATAGTGAACACTGTATGGTTAGATCATTGTATATAATGTATAGTGAACACTGTGTGGCTAGATCATTGTATAAATTGTATAGTGAACACTGTATGGTTAGATCGTTGTATATAATGTATAGTGAACACTGTATGGTTAGATCATTGTATATAATGTATAGTGAATACTGTATGGTTAGATCATTGTATATAATGCATAGTGAATACTGCAAGGGTAGACTGTTGCCAATAATGAAAGGATAGCCACATACAACACTATGAACGTAACTGCATACCTCATGTCAAGTGTGACAGAACCGGTCATTGTACACCCTGGTCATTGTACACCCTGGTCATAGCCCACACTGGTCACAGTACACCCTAGTCATTGTACACCCTGGTCACAGTACACCCTAGTCATTGTACACCCTAGTCATTGTACACCCTAGTCACAGTACACCCTAGTCATTGTACACCCTAGTCATTGTATACCCTAGTCAAATGGGCCATCTGCCGGGACTGTTGCATCAAGCAAGAGGGAGACCAGAAGTAAAGCCCAATACTTACCATACAAAAGTGGGGTTGAGATATCCAGTTTAAATACAGTTTCTCTCCATCCACTTCCCTGGTGCTCTGCCGACTGCATCCCTCACAGCGAGAGGCAAACAGAATAAGTCACACGTGAGAGCTCTCTTGGATCAGAGGGAAGAGAGCACTTCGTGCAAGTTATTGAACAATCTGAAAGGCTTTGTAACAAATTGACACGTGTAATCTGACTATGGTGAAACCTGTAACATGCACGATATGTATAGAGAGAGAGAAGTCAGTGATGATTTCACTGGAGAAGCATCATGACTGAAGCAGCCCAGGAACTCAAAGCAGAAGGTGTGTGTAGTTCAGTAGGAAAGTATTTTTCACTGGCATGAAAGACAACATTGATTCTGTATTTGGAGGTGACAGGGGCCTGGCAGCTGAGTGGACAGCGCTTCGGATTCGAAGTCCTGAGTTTCCGGGTTCGATCTCCAGGGGAGGCAGAAACAGATGGGCAGAGTTTAGTTCACCCTGATGCCCTTGTTACCTAGCAGTAAAAGGTACCTGGGAGTAAGACAGCTGCTACAGGCTGCTTCCAGGGGTTATGTAACAAAAAGGAGGCCTGGTTGAGGACCGGGCCGCAGGGACATTAAGCCCCGAAATCATTTCAAGATAACCTGACATTTAATATTTAAAACACTTGATTATCAGCGTCATTGTGAGAGAAGCCATTAAGACTCGTAGCCGCACCTGTCTGTAGGCTCACCAGAGATGAGCCTACTCAGAAAATAATATACCTGCCGTCTTAATGTTAACACAGCCAACCATGAATACTCAGATCCACCTTGGCAAAGATTGCACAGTGGTTGCAACCATTGTACAACTAAAAGGGGGCAAATATCTTATGCACATCTGAGCAGTTCTCAACCACGGTCACCAAAATGTGGCTGCCATTAGCACCATGACTTCTCTTACTTCCCGCTAACGTAAGACACCAACCGCTCGCAGCCTTACACCAGTGCTTTACTGACGCTTCTAGAGCGCTCTAGAGGTATAAACCGATCATACAACAAATATTTACCCAATGATGCTCTCGGCATAATTCTACTGCTCTGAAAATATGAGCCTCTCTTGGAATATAAATTAAACAAATTATTGAATAATGAGGCATCCCCATTCCGAAATAATGAGGCTTCCCTTTCCAGAATAATGAGGCTCCTCTTCCGTAAAAAGAGAGAGAATGGAAGAAATTATAAAATGAGAGAATGTGTTAGGCCAGAAAAAAAATCCAATTTCGTTTTTTTTCCTGCCTACATCCACACTTTTTTTTTTCTTTTAATTTTTATGTTCTCTTCCCTTTTGTTTCCTCTCCTTTTTTTAAGGTTAAGAGCTCGTTCGCTTGTGGTGCGACGGATTTGTTTTCCTCCTGAAAACTGACGTGGGTGTTCGGTTTACCATCCCCCCTTTATTGTACAGGGAAATATTGCGTTACAGAGAAACACATCAAAGGCTAGATATTGGACTGTTCCACACACTTGCACCTCCCCCCCCCCCCCCCCCACTCTCCCTCGCTACGAGGCATAAGCGGGCTACTAGCCGGATGGGCTACTAGCCGGGCGAGCCGACTAGTGGATTGGTGGCTGAACGAGCGAGGGGGACCAGCAACCAGACCAGGTTACGGGGGAGTTGAAGCCGGTTGGGCTACAGGCAGCCGGTCCTCATCACAAAAGCCAAATGCTCGTTAATCCAGCCACCAAACTCCCTGTTTGTGAATGAAAAATGTTTATATATACTTCAACTTATGACCTTTGGACATTTCTCAAAAAAGTGCTTCGCTAGCAACCTCTGTTCGAACCAGCCCGTCCTCTAAACACAGACCCAAAGTTCATTCCATGCTCCCAACAAACCCCCTGTTTATGTATGAAAAACGGTTTACACACGACTCACAACTGATGACGTCCGAACACTTCAGGAACAAGTGCTTGGCTCACGTCATCTGTTTGAACCACAGTTCTATAAATGCTTCACCCACGTACTTCAAACACAAATAATCGCCGACAGAACCTAAACACTTAACCTAAAATACGCCTAACTTTACACAGAAGTTTTATGTATAATAATATTATTTAATATATGAGAACAGACCAATTTTTAATATACTGTATGTTAAAATTGCTGAATGCGTCTGAGGAGGACGGCCGCTGCTTTAAACAGCCTAGTGGGAGGTTCAACACACCAGTTGAGAGGCGGGACCAAAGAGCCAAAGTTCAACCCCCGCAAGCACAACTAGCTGAGAACGAGTTGCCCACTGATAGTAATAGGTCTATTGTTCACCCAAAATGAGGCGGACATGAAATATTTTATGTGGTGCCACATACAATGATATGTGGAACCACATACAACGATATGTGGTACCATTGACCCACAAGCGAGTACCACGTTCTAATCGTTAAATACACTGCTGAGTAGAGTGAGAGCCTCATATCCAGCAACGGGTTCTGAAGGGTACAACACTACAGGAGACTACGAGACTACAACACCGGGAGACTGCAGGAGGCTACGAGACTACAACACCGGGAGACTGCAGGAGGCTACGAGACTACAACACCGGGAGACTGCAGGAGGCTACGAGACTTCATGACGGGAGACTACAGGAGGCTATGAAGCTTCAACAGGGATGAGACTACAGAGATGAGATTACCTGCATCATATTCCAGTGGAAAAGGCATTGTGGTAAACAAACATCAATACTGATATAATGATGAAAACTGATAGAAAAAAATATCGACTCGTGAAAGACGACTTAGTTTACTGTTGTAAACTTAATCAAAAACAGTGTATTTACCAATAGGTTATTTAAGAGCTTTGAGGTCATACATTTTTCATAAGCCAGAGCCTCCACTTCCCTTCAAATGGAGCTACTTCCCCTGATCTCCCTGGGAGGGGGGGGGGGAGGGGGTGACAGAGCAGCCAGTGGTTCTGGGCACTAACAGTGAGCCTGTGTGTTCCCAGCAGCCCTCAGCGCAAGCAGTCTGGTTTAATAATCAGGTTGGGGGACAGCGCTAAGGAACTATTAATTTAGCTGTGAACGGGTTCACTAGGCTTTTCTGCCGTATTCCAGTATGGAGGAAATCAGTGTCGAATGTTATGCAAGTCGTGCACGGTATTATGCTTTCTGAGGTCTTGCTTCACGTAAACTATACATGCTAAAAGTAATTTGGTGTTTTGGTTGACAGGGGTCAACCTCTGGGAGTCGACACTGTGAAGGTGTCGACTCCCAGGCAGGAGACGTCCAGAGAGTACGGAAGGGGTCCATCTTCAGTGTATTATACGCGGAAGCGGTCTAGTGAACCACACTGGACCCCGTTACAGGACACCGATGCTTCAGCGACGCAGCATAAACAATTAAACATGATCCCTGTAGTGAGACCTGCACGAACGACTCAATTATTCACGTCCAGTTCTGGCCACCGGGTTAAGGTACACGGTGTCGTGGCCACAGAGTTAACGTTGTTACAATTTTCTGTAACACTTTTCCTACCACCCACACACACACAACAGTCTACACCCACACAAACAGCTTCACTGTGGGAGTTCCACAGACCTGCACCATCTGAGGCCACCAGAGAGGGCGCCTCCCAGGCCCACCTGCTGATAAATGACTCGGGTGAACTTGTGACACTGCTGAGAGGAGCCTGGAGTTAAGTTGCTGAGAAGCTCATAAATAAACTTTCACGGGGACTTTTCACCGGCGTTGAGAACCAGGCGCTCGGGATTTCATACGAGCAAGAGAAAGGAATATAAAAAGGCCGCATCCCGGCGCACAGAGAACGTCATAAAAGCGTTGCTTCAACGTCGCGTTCTCTGTTTACCGGGATAAAAATATAATAGTGACATATAGATTAAAACACTCCTAAACTGGTCTCGATGATAATGATCTCAGGGAAGAGACCTAGATGCTCAACTCTCCCTTAGATAGGATTGGATTCCAATACATGCCATCCTGTTTGTAAGTTGGAAACTCTCATATTATATATATTATAATATATTATATTATATATATATATATATATATATATATATATATATATATATATATATATATATATATATATATATATATATATATATATATATATATGAGAGGACATCCTTCCTTTCTGGGTTTTAAATCAGATGCTTAAGAGACAGCTTCTGAACTAGGGCGGCACTGTAGGTTTCACTGTTGCTGTGGAACCGTAGCTATGGTACCGTAGCTGTGAGACTTTAGCAGTCACACTTGTGGGACATTGTTGTAACTTAGGCACTGTTGCTGTAACACCGTAGCTGTAGAAAATTAGTTATCGTTGTAGCTATGTTAGTATAGTTGAGGCACTGTAAGTGTGAGGCACTGCAGGTGTGGGGCACTGCAGGTGTGGGGCACTGCAGGTATGGGGCACTGTAGATGCGAGTCAACGCAGCTGTGTAAATGAGCACCACCTGTCATATCTCTCTCCCCATTGCCAGTTTCTATCTCTGTCTCCTTGTTCCATCTTCATTCTTGCTCATGGCAATGTGACCTTTCATTCCTAATCTGTGATGTTATAGTGGCCAGAATACGCCTGGGATATAGACGTATCTGGCAGCTTTCTCAAAATCTAAATGTCGAGTACAAAATGTGTCAACTTTGTGAAAGAGAAAACATGCACTCTCTTGAACATTATATTGCACAATGTCCCATATTGATTGACTTTCTCCCTCCTGGGCTAAGGTATGCTGAACAGTGCAATTACTATATGAGTACTGGAACACATGATGATATATTGGACTTGTACCCAAGATTAACCATGTAATGTATCAAATACAATGTATGTATGTGATGTAACTATATAACCTAAGCTTGTAAAAGCACCTTAATCGTCTTCAGTGATTAAGTGCTTAATTAATTGCACACTAGTTTCTCTATAAGCTATCTCACCCTGTCAGAGTAAAAGAGACAAATGTATGTGAATGCATGTGTGTGTATATATGTATGTATATATGTATATGTACGTATATGTTTGTGTACTCACCTATTTGTGCTTGTGGGGGTTGAGCTTTGGCTCTTTGGTCCCGCCTCTCAACTGTCAATCAACTGGTGTACAGGTTCCTGAGCCTACTGGGCTCTATCATATCTACATTTAAAACTGTGTATGGAGTCGGCCTCCACCACATCACTGCCTAATGCATTTCATCTGTTAACTACTCTGACACTGAAAAAGTTCCTTCATACGTCCCTGTGGCTCATGTGGGTACTCAGTTTCCACCTGTGTCCCCTTGTTCGCGTCCCGCCAGTGTTGAATAGTTTATCCTTATTTTCCCGGTCGATTCCCCTGAGGATTTTGTAGGTTGTGATCATGTCCCCCCTTAGTCCTCTGTCTTCCAGTGTCGTAAGGTGCATTTCCCGCAGCCTTTCCTCATAACTCAGCCTCTTAGTTCTGGGACTTGTCTAGTAGCATACCTTTGGACTTTTTCCAGCTTCGTCTTGTGCTTGACAAGGTACGGGCTCCATGCTGGGGACGCATACTCCAGGATTGGTCTTACATATGTGGTGTACAAAATTCTGAATGATTCCTTACACAGGTTCCTGAACGCTGTTCTGATGTTCTGTGTGTGTATATGTATGTGTATGAAGTATTTATGGAATCTGATCAGAATTACATTTCACCTTTGTAAATGCATATTAATGAGACTATGTAAAAGACACATGGAACACTTTATGTAGGGCATACGTAAATCTGTGCATCTATGTATTTACGTATGTAAGGTAGCTTAGCATTTTAAAAGCACCGAATCACCTTCTGTGGTTGATTCTTCAATAAACCCCTGAACTATGTGTTTAACATATCTCTAACCCTGTCCATGGAGGACAGAAGAAAATGTATATATGTTGGTTAGCATTGTAAATGTGTGGCCACGCCTGTGGTAGAAAATAATAATAATAATAAAAAATCCTAATCTATATCCTTTCATTTATCTTAATTTTTGTTTCGTCTCACCATCCACCCTTCCATCCTTGCCTTCCTATTATTCTCCCTTCCCTCATTTTATAATTATCATCTTTATACACACGTTTCCCCTTTATTTTCCTTCTCTTGTCACTCCTCCGTGACTCCGAATGGGTGACTCTTGACACCCATTTTCTCGTCCTTTCACAATCTTTTTATATTTTGTATTCCCTCTTCTCATTCACTTCTCTCCCACCCGCCCATCCTGTTATCCAGACTCACCTTAGTCTCCCCCCATTCAATACCAGACACATACCAAGGGAATATATGTTTCCCATTTTTCATGCCTTGTCAGGCTAGTCTTATGACACTGCGAGGGAGGGAGGGAGAGGGAGAGGGAGGAGAGAGAGAGAGGGAGGGAGAGGAAGAGAGGGAGAGGGAGAGAGGGAGAGAGGGAGAGGGGAGAGAGAGAGAGGAAAGGCGGGAGGAGGGAGAGTAATGCATAATTTTTGACGGCTTGTTCTCCTCTCCTTCACTATACGAGGACACGTCTCCTATATTTTCCCTGTGAATCAAATTTATTTTTCAGAAAGGGTGGAAGCCTTAAACATTAAAATATATTCATAGACTCCAAAAAAGCAGGAACCCTACACATAAGCTGTATGCTGCTAGTCAAGTTTAGATTAAGGGTTCATTTAGATTCAGAAAAGTTTACTTAAAGTAGCTTTTATGAATTTAAATTAAAAAATTCCTTGGAAGATATTGGTTTAAAAATAGGTGGTGTGTGGATTTAAGGAACGTACTATCGGGTAATATATTAGACATAGGATCGTTGAATTGTTTCCAGCGTATATGTTGTTAGACATATACGCGAACGAGTTTGGGTAATTTATATAAAATAGACTTTTTGCAATATTTTGATGATTTCACACCCTCGATCCAGAGTGGGGTCGTGTTGGACGACCTTTTTATATACACTCAAGATAACCCAATTACAACTACGCACTAACAATCCGCAGAACAAATGTATAACTTACCCTCGTTTCTTGCTCCTAAACTGAGGTAAACAGGTCTCTTTAACCTAGTTAGACTCATCACGTTAACTCCAGTTGTGTCCCAGACGACGACAAAAATCCTCTGCAAGGCTAAAAAAAAATGTATAGATAAAGCCTTACAGGCGAAGTGTTATATACAACTAAAGTCTGGTTCTCTACACCAGGGCCAAACCTGAACATGACAGAGTTCAAAGTTGACCAGACCACACACACTAGAAAGTGAAGGGACGACGATGTTTCGGTCCGTCCTGGACCATTCTCAAGTCGATTCTTGAGAATGGTTCAGGACGGACCGAAACGTCGTCGTCCCTTCACATTGTAGTGTGTGGTCTGGTCAACATACTTCAGCCACGTTATTGCGACTCATCGCCTACACAGACTTCAAAGGTTAACTAAGCCAAGATGCAGTGTCCCTAAAGCGACCAACCAGCGCTCTACCTCCAGGTATGCTGCCGTCAAGGGTTGTTCAGGTCTGCCACCTGCATGTGTGGGTTGTTCAGGTCTGCCACCTGCATGTGTGGGTTGTTCAGGTCTGCCATCTGCATGTGTGGGGTTGTAGGTCTGCCACCTGCATGTGTGAGGTTGTTTAGGTCTGTCACTTGCATGTGTGGGGTTGTTAGGTCTGCCACCTGCATGTGTGGGGTTGTTCAGGTCTGCCACCTGCATGTGTGGGTTGTTTAGGTCTGCCCTGCATGTGTGGGTTGTTTAGGTCTGCCACCTGCATGTGTGGGTTGTTCAGGTCTCTGCCACCTGCATGTGTGGGTTGTTTAGGTTGCCACCTGCATGTGTGGGGTTTTCAGGTCTGCCACCTGCATGTGTGGGGTTGTTCAGGTCTGCCACCTGCATGTGTGGGGTTGTTTAGGTCTGCCACCTGCATGTGTGGGGTTGTTCAGGTCTGCCACCTGCATGTGTGGGGTTGTTTAGGTCTGCCACCTGCATGTGTGGGTTGTTTAGGTCTGCCACCTGCATGTGTGGGTTGTTTAGGTCTGCCACCTGCATGTGTGGGGTTGTTTAGGTCTGCCACCTGCATGTGTGGGTTGTTTAGGTCTGCCACCTGCATGTGTGGGGATGTATAGGTCTTCCACCTGCATGTGTGGGGATGTATAGGTCTGCCACCTGCATGTGTGGCCAGGATAAAACATCCATGAGTGTGACAAATTAGTAGAATTAAGTTGGTCCTCAGTTACCCAACAACTTGTACTGGTCCTTACAGCCTGATAAATCTTGCAGGTCGGTGTTCGATCCCCGACGGTCCAAGTGGTTGGGCACCGTTCCGCCCTTCCGTCCTCTCCCAGATCCTTGTCTCCTTATGCCTTCCAAGTGCTACACAGCCGTAATGGCTTAGCGTTTTACTCTGATAATTACCTTTTCGCCTTTGCCGTTACACGTGATCAATGTTATCATCAGTGATGATCAATGTTATCAGCAGTGATGATCAATGTTATCATCAGTGATGATCAATGTTATCATCAGTGATGATCAATGTAATCATCAGTGATGATCAATGTTATCATCAGTGATGATCAATGTTATCATCAGTGATGATCAATGTTATCAGCATCGATGATCAATGATATCTTCAGTAATGATCAATGTTATTAGCAGTGATGATCAATGTTATCAGCAGTGATGATCAATGTTATTAGCAGTGATGATCAATGTTATCAGCAGTGATGATCAATGTTATCATCACGTTTAGTCGTATTGATACTTCAATACTTTACCCAACTTGCTGGCAAAAAAATACACAATTACTCCTTCATGAATGAAGAATGCTGGACACTTCAGTATGATCCAGAGCTTCATTAAGAGTACCAGTAGTTCATCGTGGCCAATAGCACCGGTGAGTTTGTATTTGTATACAAAACCGGTTACTCGAAAACGCTCTGCGGGTTATTTTTTATGTCGGGAACTATCCAGTACTACGACTCAGGGTAAGTCAGTTATTCTCCTTGTTCCATTGTCCAGCCACTTGGGCTGGACGGTAGGGCGACGGTCTCGAGTCATGCAGGTATACAACTTTGTATAGCACATATGTCAGACCAATCCTGGAGTATGAGCCTCCAGCATGGAGTCCATGTCTAGTCAAGCATAAGACTAAACTGGAAAAGGTTTAAAGGTTTACCACCAGACTAGTACTCGAATTAAGGGTTATGAGCTACGAGGAGAGACTACGGGAATTAAACCTCACGTCACTGGCAGACAGAAGAGTTAGGGGGTTACATGATCACCACATACAAGATTCTCAGAGTAATTGATAGGGTAGATAAAGACAGACTACTTAACACAAGGGGCACACGCACTATGGGAGACAGGTGGAAATTGAGTGCCCAAATGAGTCATAGAGACGTTAGGAAGATTTTTTTCAGTGGTAGAGTAGTAGACAAATGGAATGCATTAGGAAGTGATGTGGTGGAGGCTGACTCCATACACAGCTTCTGGTGTAGACATGATAGAGCCCAGTAGGCTCAGGAACCTGTTCATTAGTTGATTGACAGTTCAGAGGCGGGACCAAAGAGCCAGAGCACGACCCCCGCGAGCACAGCAAGGTAAATACAACTAGGTAAGTACACACACACACAGTATTGGCCAGTACAACAGAGACAAAAGACATTGATCAAGGTAGTATTCAAGAGCGAGGTGATCAAAGAGGACATCCTGGTAAAGAAGACCAAACTGAGGTATGCAAGGAACTACAAAGAGGTATATGTTCAGAGGGACATGACCAGAGACGAGATAGTAAGGGCAGCAGATGCAAAGAAATGGCGCAAGGAGAGGGAAGGGATCCAGGGAACCTCAGCCTCCAACCCAGCAATCCCAGAGGGGAGTGGGGAACCCCAATCCAGCAACCCAGCAACCCCAGGGGGTAATGCAACACTCCAGCCCACCACCCAATAGGGCCTCCCCCCCTATCCCCCAGCACAAACCCTTCCTTGCCCCTGCACAATGCCCATCATGAAACCCAAATCCTCCCCCTCCCCTTACCCTAAGTATCCCCTGCTTTCCCTGCCCCTGGTCTTCTTCCTGCCCCAAGCAGGCCTGAACAAGACCAAAGCCCTCTATCCCCCACTCCACCTCCCCCCAAATCCCTGTCAACTACACCGCAGGAGGGCATGCCCTTTCCCCAAGCAATCCCTGCCCCCTCACCCCCAGGACTTCTTCCTGCCCCAAGCAGGCCTGAGGAAGACCTAAACCCTCCATCCCCCACTCCACCTCCCCCTGAACCCCTGGCAACTACCTCGCAGGAGGATGAGCCTACCTAAGTAGCAATGACCATGGAACAACTTCCTACACTTGTAGGGAGTGTGGGTGAAATTGGATATAAGAAAGTGAGCTTCAAGGTAATGAACTCAAACATTGATGAGATTACTAATAGAGCAAGTGAACTGGCAGAAAGGGCGCAAGAAGAAAACCCTGATATAATAGGACTAACGGAAACAAAATTGTCAGGAGTCATAACAGATGCTGTGTTTCCAAAGGACTACTATATAGTAAGGAAAGAGAGGGGAGGGAAAGGAGGTGAAGCGGCCCTGCTGATAAGGAAGGACTGGAGTTTTGATGAGATGGAAATTCCGGGCTGTGATGGATTCAGAGATTACATAACAGGAACTATAACAATAGGTGGACCTAAGATAATAGTGGCAGTCATTTACAACCCTCCCATAAATGACAGAAGACCTAGACAGGAGTTTGATAGGAACAACATGGCAACCATAAATATAATAGAGAGGGAAGCTTCAGTTGCCTGTAGGAATGGCTCAAGACTCTTAATCATGGGCGATTTCAACCATGGAAAGATAGACTGGGAGAATGGGGACCCACATGGAGGTGCAGATACGTGGAGAGCTAAACTCTTGGAAGTGGCAAGAAGGAATTTTCTGAGCCAGCATGTCAAGGAACCCACAAGAGTGAGAGGCAATGATGAACCAGCTAGACTCGACTCGATATTCACCCTGAATGAGTCAGAAATAAGGGAAGTCAAAGTTGAAGTCCCCATAGGAATGAGTGACCACAGTGTACTGACCTTTGAGTACTTGGTGCAGGTAGGGATAACCTATCAAAGGATGGGATTGGAGGGAAAAACACTGAATTACCGAAGAGGAAAATATAACGAGATGAGGAACTTCCTCAGGGGAATACCATGGGAAACAACTTAGAGACAAGAATGTGCAGGTCATGATGGATTTTGTCACCCAGAAGTGCCAGGAAGCTGCACACACGTTTATCCCCGTCCAAAAGGAGAAAAACGAAAAACAACAGAAAAACCCATGGTTCAACCAGGAATGCAAGGTAGCGAAGCAACTGAGTAAAATAACATGGAGAAACTACAGAAATACCAGAACACCAGAGAGCAGGGAGAGATACCAGAGGGCCAGAAATGAGTATCTCAGGGTGAGGAGGGAAGCAGAGAGACAGTTTGAAAATGACTTCGCGAGTAAAGCCAAGACCCAAACCAAGCTGCTCCACAACCCCAATCAGGAGGAAAACAGCAGTGAAGGAACAAGTGATGAAAGCTGCAAAAAGGGGAGAATAGATACACAGAGAATGACAAGGAGGTGTGTGAAGAACTCAACAGAGATTCCAGAGGTCTTCACAATAGAACAATGAGAAGCCGCTGCACTAAATGAAGAGGCGGCAAACCAAGCAACCTTGGAGGAATTTGACCTCACCAGTGATGAGGTCAAAAAGGTATCTGCTGGAGCTGGATGTGGACGAAGGCTGTTGGGTCTGACAGAATCTCACCATGGATACTAAAGGAGGGGCAGAAGCACTAAGCGTGCCACTCTCTATGGTGTATAAACAGGTCACTGGAAACAGGAGACTTACCAGAAAGTTGGAAGACAGCTGACGTGGTCCCAATATACAAGAAAGGTGACAGGCAAGAGGCACTGAACTACAGGCCAGTTTCCTTAACTTGTATACCATGCAAGGTGATGGATAAGATCGTGAGGAAAATGCTCGTAGAGCATCTGGAGGGAAATAATTTTGTAACGCACCAGCAACATGGGTTCAGGGATGGTAAATCGTGCCTCACAGGTTTAATAGAATTTTATGACCAGGCAACCAAAATTAGGCAGGAAGGGAAGGGTGGGCAAACTGCATTTTCATGGACTGCCAGACGCCTTTGACACAGTACCCCCATAAAAGGCTGTTAAAAAAGTTGGAGCAACAGGTAAAAGAGAAGGTGCTCCCAGTGGATAAGGGAGTACTTAAGCAACAGGAAACAGCGAGCAACGGTGAGGGGAGAGACATCAGAGTAGCGAGATATCACCAGCGAAGTCCCACAGGGCTCAGTACTTGGACCCAACCTTGTTTCTAATATGTGTAAACGATCTTCGGGAGGGTATAGACTCATTCCTCTCAATGTTTGCTGATGATGCAAAAATTATGAGAAGAATCAAGACGGATGAAGATAGACAGAGACTACTGGATGACCTGGATAAACTGCAGGAATAGTCTAGAAAATGGCTACTAAAGTTCAACTCAGGAATGTGTAAAGGTGATGAAATTGGGCGAAGGGAGCAGGAGGCTGAACACAAGGTATCATCTGGGAGGTGAAATCCTGCAAGAGTCAAATAGAGAGAAAGATCTGGGGGTTGATATCACACCGAACCTGTTCCCAGAGACCCACATCAAAAGAATATCATCAGCGGCATATGCTAGATTGGCCAACATAAGAACTGCCTTTAGAAACTTGTGTAAGAAATCTTTCAAAACCCTGTATACCACTTATTTAAGACCTTAAGATTTAAGATTTTTAAGGAGTATGCAGCACCAGCCTGGAGTCCATACCTAGTTAAACACAAGACAAAGCTAGAGAAGATTCAGCGGTATGCCACCAGGCCTTACCGCTGAGTCTTCAGCGGAACTGAGAGGAATGAGCTACGAGGAAATGCAAAAAGGAGCTGAACTTCACAACCCTGGAAAACAGAAGAGTAAGGGGAGACATGATAACCACCTACAAATTCTCAGGGAAATTGAGAGGGTGGACAAAGACAAACTCTTCAGCACGGGTGGGACACGAACAAGGGGACACCAGGTGGAAACTTAGTACCCAGATGAGCCCACAGAGACGTTAGAAAGAGTTTTTTCAGTGTCAAGAGTAGTTAATAAATGAATGCACATAAGAAGTGATGTGGTGGAGGCTGACATCCATACCAGTTTCAAATGTAGATATGATAGAGCCCAGTAGGCTCAGGAATCTGTACAACCAGTTGATTGCCAGTTGAGAGGCGGGACCAAAGAGCCAAAGCTCAACCCCCGCAAGCACAATTAGGTGAGTACACACACACACACACATCTTTGTCTGCAATCTTCCAGAGGGGTACCAGGTGGTAAGAAAAAGAAAGGACACAGACAGGGAGGAGGAGTGGTACTCCTAAAAAAAGCGGAAATGGAAGTATGGAAGTTTGATGAGCTGGAAAATCCGGGTACCAATGAAAAGCACGAACTCCATACATGGAACTCTGACAATGGATGGGGAAGAAGATTGTAATCTTGATACTCTACAATCCCCCACCAAACAGTAGAAGGCCCAGGCAGGAGTATGAGGACAGCAACAGGGCATGTATAGATGAACTGCAGAGGGCAGCAACTATAGCGCATAGAATGAGAGCGAAGCTGCTGGTCATGGGGGACTTAGATAACGGAGAGATCGATTGGGAAACGAGGAATCCCCATGGCGGGGAGGAGACCTGGTGGAGCGAAGCTGGTAGACGTTATTGACAGGGAATTTCCTGACACAGCATGTGAAGGAAGACACTAGGGAAAGAGGAGGGGATACGCCCAGCCTGTTAGACCTCATTTTCACCCAGAATGTAGAAGACATCGAGCAGTTGGAACATGAAATACCACTAGGAGCCAGTGACCATTGTGTCCTAGTCTTTGACTACATGATGGAGCTTAAAATTGTGACCAAAGGACATGAGGTCCGAGAAAGGAGACTTGATTACAGAAGAGGGGACTACAGGAGCATAAGGGACTACCTGGGAGAAGTGCAGTGGAAGGAAGAAATTAGAGGAAAAAACAGTGCAAGATACGATGAACCAGTCATATGGAAATGCAAGGAGGCTGAAAAGAGATTTATTCCAACAGTAAAGAAAAAAAAACAGGAGGGAATATAGTAACCCATGGTTTAATAGACAGTGTTAGGAAGCAAAAGTGAGAAGCAGGAAGGAGTGGAGGAAGTACAGAAGACAAAGGACAGAGGACAACAGGATTTAGATGTAACAGAGCTAGGGACGATTTCATTATATAAGACGAGTGTCGGAAAAAAATTATGAGAATGCTATTGCAATCAAAGCGAAAAAGCAACCTAAATTACTACATAGCCATATAAGAAGGAAGATGTCGGTAAATGACCAAGTGACAAGACTGAGGAAAACAGAAGAGGCATATACAGAAAGCGACAAGGAAATCTGCGAGGTACTGAATGCAAGTTTCCATGGAGTGTTCACAACCGAGCCTGAGTGGCTCCCATTGTTAGAAGCGATTACTCTAGATGACAGACTATCAGATATAGAGGTGACAACAGAAGACGTAATGAAACAGTTGACACCCTGGATGCAACTACAAGCGGTTGGATCAGACAAAGTATCACCGTGGATACTAAAGGAGGCAGGGCAGGCTCTCAGCGTGCCTCTGGCAATGATCTTTAATGAGTCACTTATGTCAGGAGAATTGCCCAGTTGCTGGAAGGAGGCAAATGTCGTACCGATTTTCAAGAAAGGTGATAGGAAGGAGGCACTTAACTACAGACCCGTATCACTGACAAGCATCCCCGGCAAAATGCTTGAAAGAATAATTAGGCTAAGACTTGTTGAGCACCTGGAAAGCATTGGGTTTGTAAACAAGCACCAACATGAGTTCTGGACAGGGAAATCATGCCTAACAAACCTTTTAGAATTCTATGACAAAGTAACAAGGATAAGGCAGGACAAAGAAGGCTGGGCAGACTGCATATTTCTTGACTGCCAAAAGGCCTTTGATACAGTACCACACGTGAGACTGCTATACAAACTTGAGAGGCAGGCAGGAGTAGGCGGAAAGGCACTATCATGGGTGAGGTAACACGAAGGAGCCAAAGGGTAATGGTAAGGGGCGAGAAGTCAGACTGGCGAACAGTAACGAGTGGAGTACCTCAAGGATCGGTGCTGGCCCAATCCTCTTTCTAATGCATGTCATACATGTCAATTTTTGCGGATACCGCAAATTTAATGAGAAGAGCGTTGAGAAATGAGGATTGTAGGATCCTCCAAGAGGACTTAAACAGGTTTGCAGAGATGGTCAGGAAAATGGCTACTGGAGTTCAACACCAGTAAATGTAAAGTTATGGAAATGGGATCAGGTGATAGACGACCAAAGGGATAGTACACAATGAAGGGGGAACTGCCTATCTGTCACGATTCGAGAAAGAGACCTGGGAGTATATGTGACACCTTATCTAACTCCTGAAGCAGCATATAAATAGGATAACGACAGCAGCGTACTCTACACTGGCGAAAATTAGAACTTAATTCGGAAACCTAAGTGAGGAGGCTTTTAGGGCGCTTTATACTGCCTACGTGAGACCAGTCTTATTGTATGCCGCGCCATCATGGAGTCCCCACCTGAAGAAACACATAAGGAAACTGGAGAGGGTTCAGAGGTTTTGCGACGAGGCTTGTCCCAGAGATACGAGGGATGGGATATGAAAAGCGTCTGAGGGAACTGAACCTTACGACACTAGAGAAAAGAAGGGAGAGAGGAGATATGATAGGAACATATAAAATACTCAGGGGAATTGAGAAAGTGGAAATAGATGAAATGTTCACACGTAATAATAACAGAACGAGGGGACATGGGTGGGAAACTGGAAACTCAGATGAGTCACAGAGATGTTAGGAAGTTTTCTTTTAGCGTGAGAGTAGTGGAAAATGGAATGCACTTGGGAACAGGTTGTGGAAGCAAACTCAATTCATACTTTTAAAATTAGGTATGATAGGGAAATAGGACAGGAGTTATTGCAGTAAACAACTGATGGCTGGAAAGGCGGGATCCAAGAGTCAATGCTCGGCGCCGGTGGCTGTGTGGATAGCACGCTGGCACGTGATCCTTGTGGCCCGGGTTCGATTCCTAGCGCCAGCGAAAAAACGATGGGCAGAGTTTCTTTCACCCTGATGACCCTGTTACCTAGCAGTAAAATAGGTACCTGGGAGTTAGTCACCTGTCCACGGGGCTGCCTCCTGTGTGTGTGTGTGTGTGTGTGTGTGTGTGTGTGTGTGTGTGTGTGTGTGTGTGTGTGTGCGTGTGTGTGTGTGTGTGTGTGTGTTTGTGTGTGTGGGGAAAAAAAAAGTAGTAACAGTTGATTGACAGTTGAGAGGCAGGCCGAAAGAGCAGAGCTCAAGCCCTGCAAGCACAACTAGGTGAATACAACTAGGTGAATACACACACACGCACACAGGGAAATAAATAAATAAATAAATATATATATTATATATATATATATATATATATTATATATATATATATATATATATATATATATGTCGTACCTAGTAGCCAGAACTCACTTCTCAGCCTACTATTCAAGGCCCGATTTGCCTAATAAGCCTAGTTTTTCCTGAATTAATATATTTACTATAATTGTTTTCTTATGAAATGGATAAAGCAACCCTTTTCTCTATGTATGAGGTCAAATTTTTTTTTATTGGAGTTAAATTAACGTAGATATATGACCGAACCTAACCAACTCTACCTAACCTAACCTAACCTATATTTATAGGTAAGTTTAGGTTAGGTAGCCAAAAAAAGCTAGGTTAGGTTAGGTTAGGTAGGTTAGGTAGACGAAAAAACATTAATTCATGAAAACTTGGCTTATTAGGCAAATCGGGCCTTGAATAGTAGGCTGAGAAGTGCGTTCTGGCTATTAGGTACGACATATATATATATATATATATATATATATATATATATATATATATATATATATATATATATATATATATATATATATATATATATATATATTATATATATATATATATATATATATATATATATATATATATATATGTCGTACCTAGTAGCCAGAACGCACTTCTCAGCCTACTATGCAAGGCCCGATTTGCCTAATAAGCCAACTTTTCATGAATTAATTGTTTTTCGACTACCCAACCTACCTAACCTAACCTAACCTATCTTTTTCGGCTACCTAACCTAACCTAACCTATAAAGATAGGTTAGGTTAGGTTAGGTAGGGTTGGTTAGGTTCGGTCATATATCTACGTAAATTCTAACTCCAATAAAAAAAATTGACCTCATACATAATGAAATGGGTAGCTTTATCATTTCATAAGAAAAAAAATTTGAGAAAATATATTAATTCAGGAAAACTTGGCTTATTAGGCAAATTGGGCCTTGCATAGTAGCCCAAAAAGTGCAATCTGGCTACTAAGTACGACATATATATATATATACATATGTCGTACCTAGTAGCCAGAACGCACTTCTCTGCCTACTATGCAAGGCCCGATTTGCCTAATATGCCAAAGTTTTCATGAATTAATTGTTTTTCGACTACCTAAACCTACCTAACCTAACCTAACCTAACTTTTTCGGCTACCTAACCTAGCCTAACCTATAAAGATAGGTTAGGTTAGGTTAGGTAGGGTTGGTTAGGTTCGGTCATATATCTACGTTAATTTAACTCCAATAAAAATAAATTGACCTCATACATAATGAAATAGGTTGCTTTATCATTTCATAAGAAAAAAAATTGAGAAAATATATTAATTCATGAAAACTTGGCTTATTAGGCCAAATCGGGCCTTGCATAGTAGGCCGAGAAGTGCGTTCTGGCTACTAGGTACGACATATATATATATATATATATATATAGTATATATATATATATATATATATAAATATATATATATATATATATATATATATATATATATATATATATGTCGTACCTAGTAGCCAGAACGCACTTCTCAGCCTACTATGCAAGGCCCGATTGCCTAATAAGCCAAGTTTTCATGAATTAATATATTTTTCTCAATTTTTTTTCTATGAAATGATAAAGCTACCCATTTCATTATATATGAGGTCAATTTTTTGTTATTGGAGTTAAAATTAACATAGATATATGACCGACACCTAACCAACCCTACCTAACCAAACCTAACCTATCTTTATAGGTTAGGTTAGGTTAGGTAGCCGAAAATGTTAGGTTAGGTTAGGTTTAGGTAGGGTTAGGTAGTCGAAAAAATATTAATTCATGAAAAACTTGGCTTATTAGGCAAATCGGGCCTTGCATAGTAGGCTGAGATATGCGTTCTGGCTACTAGGTACGACATATATATATATATATATATATATATATATATTAATATATATATATTATATATATATATATTATATATATATATATATATATATATATATATATATATATATATATATATATATATATATATATATATACATATATGTCGTACCTAGTAGCCAGAACGCACTTCTCAGCCTTCTATGCAAGGCCCGATTTGTCTAATAAGCCAAGTTTTCCTGAATTAATATATTTTCTCTAATGTTTTTTCTTATGAAATGATAAAACTACCCATTTCATTATGTATGATGTAATTTTTTTTTTATTTGAGTTAAAATTACGTAGATATATGACCGAACCTAACCAACCCTACCTAACCTAACCTAACCTATCTTTATAGGTTAGGTTAGGGTAGGTAGCCAAAAAAGTTAGGTTAGGTTAGGTTAGGTAGGTTAGGTAGTCGAAAAAAACATTAATTCATGAAAACTTGACTTATTAGGCAAATCGGGCCTTGCATAATAGGCTGAGAAGTGAGTTCTGGCTACTAGGTACGACATATATATATATATATATATATATATATATATATATATATATATATATTATATATATATATATATGAGGGGGGTACCACCACTGGTGTAATTATAGGGACCCACAGCCTCAGAGAAGGGAACACAGAGCACTCAGGGAAAAACTTGACATTTAACTCTGAATACGAAAGAGTGTTCACTTCTCCTACCACCCCCTTTTTTTTTTTATTATGATGTACACTTTATTATGCAAGGTTATACAGTTACATATCTGATTTTATACAAAAAATGAACATTAAGAGGACACAAGAAAAAGTTCGCTTCCTAGAGGCTGTAGATTTCCTCGAACTCCTCCGACGCCGGGCAGGAACCGAGGATGCAGCGGGCATTTTCCCCTCTGGATCGCGACACTGAGGCGCTGAAAGAGAAAACTTGCTGCTCTAGGGTCTCTTGTGGTGTCAATGAGCTTGGAACCAAGATCCTTAAGAAACCTTCTTGCACTCTCACCCCATGGGCCTAGGGTCTCAGACCCTATTGGAACGAAATTGTACCTTTGATCTAATTGCCTGTACTTGACTGACTTTTGTTTTTCTCTGTGTGTCGCTGCGGCTCCTGCAGTGCCGGCAGAGAGGGTGATGTTATGTCGGTTGCCAGGGTGGATACGTAAGTATAGTCCCATGCTAACTGCCTGCCACCCTTCCACGGACGCAGTGTGATTCCGTCTGGTCGGCCGGCAAAGCTAACATAGTCCACGGTTCAGTAGGTTGCGGGGCTCTCTCTCCGCTGGACACTGACAGAGGGCAAGGCTTCTTTAATGATTGTCGTTGAACTTCGTCGTGTCTAGTGTGCCAACCACCCGATTTTCCACAGTGCAGGCCATGCAATCCATATTCGTCAGCATCTGCCTCGCCGCAAATACACCTGTGAACAGTGTGGATAGGGGCAGCAAGGCGGAGAGGCGACTGCAAATACGGAGCTCCTGCGGATCAAGACGTGTGCCTGTCGCAGACATAGGGACTGCCAGAAGGAAGTCCCCTGCATGGGGAGCCTGCACAGCTGTGAGGCGTGCACGATCACTGGGGGTTGTTGCTGCCTCCAGCAAAGCTGTGGCTTCTTTGTCTACAATGGGGGCTGTCCCAACTGGATTGTTTCTTGGCTTTCGGCATGGCTGGTCTGAGTGCTGGGTCTGTCATGGCACCCCATTTCGTGTCACATTCCGTGTAGTGGGGGTCCTGTATCCCCGCTACATCACTCAGGGTGTCAGGTAGAAATTTCCTTAACCAGGTCATCTGATGCTGAGGAGGAAGACAGGAAGGCTGGGGACTGCAATTTGGGTGGCGGTGCGGGACACCCAAGCCACCGAGCCTGACAGGAAGAGTGGCTTGTTTCCACTGGCATTCGTTGAGAGAGAGGTTAACAACTTTTTCCAGCATGGTCTTCAGTAGGAGGTCATACTCGTCAAAGCTTTGGGTTGTTGTAAGATGGGGCGCACCTCAGAAAGTAGGTTAGCCTCGGAAGGGATAGGCATTTGGTGAGGAGATAAAAAGCATCGTGGGCATCGATGTCACCTATTCTGTCTTCCATCCTCCTAAGGTCTGCGATTTTCTTGTCGAGGATCTCCTCAATGGCGTTAATATATATATATATTTATATATATATATATATTATATATATAGTATATATATATATATTATATATATATATATATTATATATATATATTATATATATATAATATATACTATATGTCGTACCTAATAGCCAGAACGCACTTCTCAGCCAACTATTCAAGGCCCGATTTGCCTAATAAGCCAAGTTTTCATGAATTAATGTTTTTTCGTCTACCTAACCTACCTAACCTAACCTAACCTAGCTTTTTTTGGCTACCTAACCTAACCTTACCTATAAATATAGGTTAGGTTAGGTTAGGTTGGGTTGGTTAGGTTCGGTCATATATCTACGTTAATTTTAACTCCAATAAAAAAGTTGACCTCATACATAGAGAAAAGGGTTGCTTTAATCATTTCATAAGAAAAAAATTATAGTAAATATATTAATTCAGGAAAACTTGGCTTATTAGGCAAATCGGACCTTGAATAGTAGGCTGAGAAAGTGAGTTCTGGCTACTAGGTACGACATATATATATATATATATATATATATATATATATATATATATATATATATGTCGTACCTAATAGCCAGAACGCACGTCTCAGCCTACTATTCAAGGCCCGATTTGCCTAATAAGCCAAGTTTTTCATGAATTAATGTTTTTTCGTCTACCTAACCTACCTAACCTAACCTAACCTAGCTTTTTTTGGCTACCTAACCTAACCTTACCTATAAATATAGGTTAGGTTAGGTTAGGTAGGGTTGGTTAGGTTCGGTCATATATCTTCGTTTATTTTAACTCCAATAAAAAAAAATTGACCTCATACATAGAGAAAAGGGTTGCTTTATCATTTCATAAGAAAAAAATTATAGTAAATATATTAATTCAGGAAAACTTGGCTTATTAGGCAAATCGGGCCTTGAATAGTAGGCTGAGAAGTGAGTTCTGGCTACTAGGTACGACATATATATATATATATATATATATATATATGTCATATATATATATATATATATATATATATATATATATATATATATATATATATATATATATATGTCATATATATATATATATATATATATATATATATATATATATATATATATATATATATATATATATATATATATATATATATGTCGTACCTAATAGCCAGAACGCACTTCTCAGCCTACTATTCAAGGCCCGATTTGCCTAATAAGCCAAGTTTTCATGAATTAATCTTTTTTCGTCTACCTAACCTACCTAACCTAACCTAACCTAGCTTTTTTTGGCTACCTAACCTAACCTTACCTATAAATATAGGTTAGGTTAGGTTAGGAAGGGTTGGTTAGGTTCGGTCATATATCTACGTTAATTTTAACTCCAATAAAAAAAAAATTGACCTCATACATAGAGAAAAGGGTTGCTTTATCATTTCATAAGAAAAAAAATTATAGTAAATATATTAATTCAGGAAAACTTGGCTTATTAGGCAAATCGGGCCTTGAATAGTAGGCTGAGAAGTGAGTTCTGGCTACTAGGTACGACATATATATATATATATTTATATATATATATATATATATATATATATATATATATATATATATATATATATATATATATATATATATATATATATATATATATATATATATATATATATAACACAACATGTGTTTGTTTTATTGAAAATGACCGAAATGTTAGAATAATGGTTCTAACACAAATCTCTCCACTTATATTTTTCACTTAGGAAGAAAGTTGTAAATTTAACTCTCCAAAGAAAATCTTAGGATCCACAGAGGCAGAGCAGAGCTATG